>NC_090245.1:12369234-12398166 GCF_037325665.1 Littorina saxatilis
TTAAGAGCAGCATTGTTTTGGTGCTATTACTAGTAAAAAAAAACAACACTCAAAGCAAGGTACATGCTTTTTCCAGGGGTGGGGTTCCGGAACCCCTGGAACCCCCCCCCCCCCCCCCCCCCCCCTGGGTCCGGCCCTGGTACGTGTAAAAGATAAACGCCGGTAGTCCGTGTTTAGTGTACAGTACAAAGTTAACTTCTTCACCTACTGAATTATAAAGACACGGCAATTCCGAGGCTGAGGAAAACCGGCGCCCGCCACTTCCTGGTAAAAAGGCAATACAATCTACCATGCGGAATGCCTCCCGGAATGGCAGTCAGTGTCCGCGGCGTGTAACTGAACAAACAATAAACAAACAAAAAAACCAAACTAGCCAACAATAGGGGAAGGGTGCCTAATATGGATGCATCAGATTTATTTGCTTCTGTTTGATGAGAAGATTATTTGAAGCACAACATTAAACTAAAGAAACGTAAAAAAACCCAGAGAGACTGAAAATAAATGAAATTATCAACTTTCACGTAAAGAAGGCTGTTTGATAAAATGTTGGAAAGCCGCTCGATGGCTACTTCTACGTCATTTTCAGCAAGACTGAAACCAGTCTTTCCGAGTCTTGTCTTTTCCTCTATCTGTTAAAGGTGGTCCAAATTAGGGGGGACTGACATACTTTGAGACTGCTAATACATGTATTTTTTGTTTGCGCTAGAAAGACGTGGCCAACACTACTAAAATCATAGTCTCTGCTAAAATACATGTAATCATGACAGTCTTAGCTGTCATATAAAACAAGTTCACAGCTCATGTCTGCGGACAGAAACTAGGCCGTTTTTAGTAACTGTTTTGACGCGTGCAAGCTGTCCAGAGAAGGTAAATGTGGCGAATGAAATTATTTTGAGCGCTTTTGCACCGTTATAGTTTGTCAGAAACGTAGGTGGTCCATATTCGGAGCCGGTCCATATTACGAGGCGCATCAAATCGGGAATATGCAGAAAAAAGTACCAACCCCATCAAAACTCTAAATACATGATGACAAACGTTCAGTTTCGACGCTGCAAATGAGTTTGGGGGCAAAACTTGAAAGTTTCCGTTTTCTCAGCCGGTGCGGATGATCAGTAACGGAATCAGTAATTCCGCGGTGTGACCCGCCGCGTGTTTCTGAAACAACTTGAAGATTGTTCTTGTCACGTGTTTCGCGCAGCAGGAGAAATCACTCTCTGTGTTCATGATTTGTTTATTTATATGTATAATTATATTCTTTTAAAGGGCAGTCAAGCGACAGCGCAGCCGGCCATGCCACTGATCATTGATGATGATATGCTGCGAGTCAATATGGACATCTTGTCTTTTGTCTGTTTACAGTCTGCTAGGCGGTCAGTCTCGAATGTAACACAGTCATGACGTTTTACTGTATGAAATGACAACGAAAATTTTAATACAACGCGCGTTTTAAAACGACGGGAACGGGAGAACCGAAGAAAGCGACAACTTCGTGTGCCTGTACCGACTGGGTTTTTTTTCTACAGTCACATGACAATGAGATACATATGTATAGCACATGCTGGTCATGTGATACAGTACTCCTGAAACAAAATGGCAGCCAAAGTGATCGCTCTGCTCTCTGCGCTTGTCGTCGTTCAAGGCGCTGATTTTACCCCCAGCAAGTATCTGTCGACACCCAATGGAGCTGCGCAACCCTGCTACCTGCAAGACTTCCGCAGAATCCAAGGAGTCAAGTAAGGGTTATTTCGTCTTGTGTGTCAATAGTCTTCTCAGATATTTCACTTGGACAGTTCGCACTGCTTTCAATTTGCAGTGCAACAAGAAGGAAATTGGGCGCTTTGTTTTTGTGCGCTGGTCAAAGAGGGATCACTCCAAATTGTAACTTGATGGCATGAGCTCAGTTTCAATGTAAACTCGATGAGATGTTGGTGTAAAAAACGTGTCACTGATAGTAGTCTTACTCAGCCAAATCTGCCATGATTGAATCGATTGTGTATAATGATTATAGAGTGAACCTATTTTTCTGGTAATGAGGGAATCTACAGTCAACCATATCGTCATACGTTTATTAAAAGCGAGTCCATGCATCTGCGAAAGGGCAAATAGCATTGCAATACATGAAGAACCACAATAGGTCTTTATATACATGTATGATATTGACCTTTTCGGTATCTGAGCAGCTCTCGCGAGACACGCTCTTTGTTATGCTTTGAACATCGCGAGAACTTCGAACCTTGGCTTGTGCAGCTCGCACGAGATCGCTGTACTGCATGCTTTGCTATGCTCTGAAGTTTGCGAGAGATTACGAGAGCTTGGAATACCGATAGGGTCTATAGTATCCCTCCTATAATTATTTTTTGAGTTAATTACTCTGTCTGAGATCTGTACATTAGGCCAAAAAAAAATTGTCTGTTTAGGGTAACATAACCAAAAAAAGTAGGGTCGGTAGGTAGGTAGGTTTTTTTTGTTTTTTGGTTTTTTGTGTAAATGCTATGTTGGCTGAACATTCACTTCTTATATTTGATGAATACATGTTTCAAAACTAACGTATAAATAAAACAGAGAGAAAGGGAGAGAAAGAAACGCCAAATGTCTCTTTTTAGCATTTTTACCTCTTTTTTTTATTTTTTTTTTTTGAAATCAAAAAAAAGTTTTTGGGTCGGCGCCAAATCGATAGGGTCGGTCGGGTTACCCTAAACAGACAAATTTTTTTTGTTGGCCTTATCAGATGATTTTCGGTTCCTCAGTATGACCGCCTCATGTTTTTGTATCCTTTTAATTGTAAGATTTGTTTAAAAAAATTACGACCATTACTACTATTAATGACAGCGTTTATGTTTAAATCACAGACTGCAGAACATGTATTTTATGTGGTTTAGCATGACCAGCACATTTGCTTACCATGGGCTGTTTGTGATTTAACTGCAGATTGTTGCTGAAAATAAAATCGGTTATCTGAAGGACAAAGTGCACTGGGTCGAAAGTTTATCCAGAAACACGAGTGCATGAGTTCCGTTAGTTTCCAAGCTTTAATCATATAGTATCGTTTGAAAGTGCAGTGCAACTGTACATTATCTTTGGAAAACAACTGTGGAATGTCTCATGATAGCTCTCAGAAAGCACAATGGAGATACGTATCGACGGGCGCAGTGGCGTGGTGGTAAGACGTCGGCCTCCTAATCGGGAGGTCGTGAGTTCGAACCCCGGTCGCTGCCGCCTGGTGGGTTAAGAGTGGAGATTTTTCCGATCTCCCAGGTCAACTTATGTGCAGACCTGCTAGTGACTTAACCCCCTTCGTGTGTACACGCAAGCACAAGACCAAGTGCGCACGGAAAAGATCCTGTAATCCATGTCGGAGTACGGTGGGTTATGGAAACACGAAAATACCCAGCATGCCTACTCAACGAAAGCGGAGTGAGCTGACTATGCTCTCAGAGTATAGTGTGGGGAACCCAAATGGGCAAACGAGCTCACACGTAACCAGAAAATTCTGGAACGCTGAAGAAGAAGAAGAAGGAGATACGTATCCATTTATAACTTAACAAGGAGATTATATCTGCGCTTACAACATATTCAGTATGAAATATATATGAATTTGTATTGTTGATATATTAATTTTATTACATATAGTATTAATAATATGTCTCCTTTGGAATTTCTAACCTGGAATGGGCCGGGTGGATGGGCAGAATAAGTCTGATAATAGTTCAGATCTGTAAAAAAAAAATTAGTAGTTGCAGTTATCTAATTAAGAGCATTAATAAGCTGTAGACAATGATTTATAACCTAGCATTCTTATTCTCCTGTTTGCCAAACTATGACCGTGAGTTATTTGGTTCAGGAGTTAAAAGCTGACTAGGTCAGATGAGTTTAGCCAAACACAAATACAGTTGAACCCCCCTTTTAAGACCCCCCCCCCCCCCCCCAATTTAAGACTCCCTCCTTTTTAAGACTTTGTTATCTCAGATTTTCTGTTTAACCTCTGTAAAATTACCCCATTTTAAGACCTGATTTTCGCAGGTTTTTGGAGGTCTTAAAAGGGGGGTTCCACTGTAATGGAAATGTATTTGTTAATGTTCAGGACATACCCAAGGCCCCACGAAGAGCCAGGCTTCAGAGCTGCCAGTCTTCCCAAGGCGTTGGACTGGCGCAACGTCAGCGGTGTGAACTATGCCAGTGCCACGCGCAACCAGCACATCCCACAGTGTAAGTTAGGGGCAGGTGGTGGGTGAACTGAAAGGGGGAAGAGATAAATAGATAACTCCGAGAATTTTTTGCAAGTAACAGAACCGTGATGGTTTCCAGATGACTTTGTTTATTTATTAATCATTTAATCAATTTATTATTTTATGTCAGACCTAAATTTATGAAAGAAAATATGTCTGTGTTTCTTTCTTCTTTAACCTTAAACTTGTTGTTAATGTCTAGTTGCAAACTGCTAAGCTCATAAGGGTTTATGTCACTTAAAAAAAATTCACATCAAAATGGAATGTCCCCTTTTGAACGCAGAGAGAGTACAGAACTGTTCTGAAGGATGAACTAAATATATGTGTTTTGATTATTATTTTTATTATGACGTGATTGTATTAGTATTACTGCAGTGAAACCTGCCCTTGCAGCCACTTCTCAAAAATGACCGCATTCCCGCAACAACCACTCGCAATGATTCCAGACGGATTTGATCTTTTTTTTTAAATTCACCTTTCTGTGACACCTGTCTATAACAACCACTTTTGGTCAATCTCTTGGGTGGTCGTTATATACAGGTTCAACTGTACATGTTCAGTGGAACCCCCCTTTCTCTCTTGTAAGACCTGATTTTATCAGATTTTGTTGAGGTCTTAAATGGGGGGTTCCACTGTATTATTATTTATCCCTTGGTGTTCCACAGACTGTGGTTCGTGCTGGGCCATGGGTGCCACCAGTGCGCTGGCTGACAGGATCAACATCAAGCGCAAGGCGGCCTGGCCTTCAGCCTACCTGTCCGTGCAGGAGGTCATCGACTGTGGCGGGGCGGGATCCTGCAACGGGGGCAACGACGGAGCGGTGTGGGAGTATGCGCACAAAGCCGGCATCCCTGATGAAACGTGCAACAACTACCAGGCCAAGAACCAAGGTAGACTGAGGTTCAGTCATGACATTCAGATCTGATGTCCTCAGCGGCTGGCGGCAGTGGCCAATAGACGTTATTTGCATTTTGGACCAAAATATGACATTTTAGACAGATCGAGACAGTCAGTGTTCCTCCGAGACGGCGTTAGTGGTCAAGGTGAACAATGACTGTCGAGATCCGTGTAAATTGTCATATTTTGGTCCAAAATACCAATAACATTAAATGTATAAATCGATTTTTAGTTAGAATTCCTTTTATTTTTTGCGATTGAAGGCACACAAACATGCAATATTTTGTAGTCTCAGCTAGCCGCCAAAATATGAGTTCTTTGTTAGACTCCGACATCACGTGGCTCAAAGAAGAAAATTCCAATGTTCAATCGATACATTAGATGATGTTCAGAATGAACTCTTTCAGGTTTGAATGGATTGTGATAGAGTTAATAATCTTGCTTTTATTGAGTCAAACTTTCCAACGTGACATTATTGGCCAGTGAGGGATGTGTCTGAAACACATGGAAAAGGTGAATGGGTGAAAAGTTTACCTCAATTAACGCATTCGCTCTTTCACAACCCATACAAACCCGACAGACTTATTTTCGAAGTTCGTCTATTAGGGGCCATGTTTTGTTAATAATGTATACTAACAAACAAGTTTCAGTTTTGACCTGTCGGTTTTCATAAAGCGCCCAAAACCCATCCAGTCCGTAGCCCCTTTAAATAATCCTCATTGCTTCTCAGGTGTTCTTACTGTTACTATTAATTCTTACATAATTAACATGTGCTTGCCATGCCCTGTGTTGTCGGAAAAATATATGATATATAAATATAATACGGTATTAACCTGTACTCGTATTGCTGCTGCTCTCTGTCTTAGTATATGAAATGCGGCTGTAGATTTTCAAAGCAAAATGACTGTCTAGCTTCAACTACTTTGTAGTTTTTTGCGTAGTGTCAGTTGTCCAGCCCCATAGTAAAAAGAAAATAAGCAATGCAGTGGAACCCCTTAATTTAAGACTGTCCCCTCTAAAAACCTTGTTTTTTTAGATTTTCTATTCATAACCTCTGTAGTCTTACCTATATTTTAAGATTCCCTCTTTATTTAAGGCTGTTAATATAAGCTGTGCTGCATGAGTGCTTGCTTCTTAATATGCTTTCGCAACTGCAACTCATTTCACATAATCCCAGAACGAATTTCTCCTTGGTGCACCACATATTGCGTAATCCGACAGGAATTGGGACACAAAATAACACAAAGCACCAAATGGTGCCAGAGATCCAGACTTGAACCCCGTTTCAAAGAATTATCGTCAAACTTTTGATGTCGTCATAAGGTTAAAACGTGTACGTGTCCTTTTAATGTGTCGTTGCCAGTCAACCAATCAGCGTCTACTGCTTGGAACACACCTTTTCTGCCGCTCAATGCAAAACCTGCGCAGTGACATTCACTGCATGCTGTCGCGCGCAGTAGTTTTTGACAATGTAGATATTAGGAACAGGCTTTAGTTTAGACCTACCGCCCGCGGGTTAGGGGGAAGAATTTACCCGATGCTCCCCAGTATGTCGTAACGGATTCTGTTTCTCCTTTTACCCTTGTTAAGTGTTTCTTGTATAGAATATAGTCAATTTTTGTAAAGATTTTAGTCAAGCAGTATGTAAGAAATGTTAAGTCCTTTGTACTGGAAACTTGCATTCTCCCAGTAAGGTAATATATTGTACTACCTTGCAAGCCCCTGGAGCAAATTTTTGATTAGTGCTTTTGTGAACAAGAAACAATTGACAAGTGGCTCTATCCCATCTCCCCCCTTTCCCCGTCGCGATATAACCTTCGTGGTTGAAAACGACGTTAAACACCAAATAAAGAAAGAAAGTTTAGACCTGATTTTCTGTCAGATTTGTGGGGGTCTTAGAGCACAGTAAGTCTCCCGTACACCATCACAGATACTGTCCATCCTGAACTCAGGTCAAAATGAGTTCGGCTCATTCTATCCCTGCCTTGGGTTTCCTTGTCTGGCGAGGAAATCGATTTTTTTTACATATTTAGATCTTTTCGTAATGTGTTATGGATGTAAGCAGATTCGCGATTGTCGATAATGATTTTTCATGGTGTTGTGTAATTTTTTAATGACAAAGGAATTGATATGTAAGACAGTTTCAAGCGAGCTATTTTTTGCGGCTGTATTTACTGTGCAAACAACTCTAAATATGGGTAGAAAGTGTTAAAAGGGAGGTTCAAGTGCACATCTAGGATTTTCATTGCTCTGGGTTTTTTCTCTGCAGACTGCAATCAGTTTAACCAGTGCGGTACCTGTACCACCTTTGGTGAGTGCGGTCAGCTCCAGTCATACAGGGTGTGGAAAGTGGCTGACTACGGCTCGGTCAATGGACGTGAGAAGATGATGGCTGAAATCTACAAAAATGGACCCATCAGGTAACATAAAACAGCGATCAGGTAACATAAAACAGTCTTTGTAAGTGTCCAGTCTGGACTTCATTTTTGTCTTCTTCTTCTTCTTCTGCTTCCTCTTCCTCCTCCTCTTCTTCTCTCTTTCTCTCTCTCTCCCTCTCACTCTCTCTCTTTCTGTTTTTGTTTTGTTTTTTAATCACCAAACACTCTGGTCCAAGCATTTGTTTATGAAAAAAAAGAACACATTCTGAAAAAAACGCCCCAAAACTACACACAAAAAACGTAAACCTCTGCACTTTCTGCAAAAACTACAATTGAACTGAGAAGTTTTTTTCTCATTAAGACTGAATACAAACAGCAAATACCATCCAAGTACCATTGCTGCCATACTGAAACTTTTTTTTTTTTTGTACTTAAAATTTGGTACTGGAATAAAGGGAAGAAATAAAAGTAAAGAAAAACGTGGAAATTCTTTAAACAACCAGAATACCAAAGCAGTCATTGCAGTTTCAAATCAATGCTTTGTTTTGTTTAAAAACAAGAGGCGAAGCCTTCAAGGCTCACGTAAGAAATAGACAAACAGTAACACAAACTCAATCACTCCGTCACACATACACACCCACACACACAGTAAGCTTAGGTGACACTGTGCAAGAAAGAGAGACACTAGATCTAGATCTGTCTGTCTGCATGTAGCCTACTTACAGGGACACGACTGCCAAATAGTCTCGGCCCGCTCAAAATAACAATGACCGAGACCACACACACCACGCGAGAGAGAAAGACTACAGGGAGGCATGCCGTCATGATGCATTAATTGACGTCAAACACTTTTGACCGTGACGTAATCTTATACGAGCTTTATCCATAGTCTTGGATAACCACTCACACATAGACTCGGAAATGTTAAAGTTTCTACCACAGACATACACACGCACAAACACACACACACACGCACAAACGCACAAACGCACAGACAGACAAAGTTACGATCGCATAGGCTACACTTCGTGAGCCAAAAAGTCCGATGGATGCATTTGTTTAGTACATTTGGAGTATAACATCACTACATTATGACTGAATAGAAACAAAATCTGTTTTCTTGGTCAAAAAAGAAATTCGTCTGTAAAATCTTGGGACTCTGTCTCTTGGCGCCAAATCACTTGCAAGGTCCCACGAGTTCACTGACGAATTACTGACTTAGGGCCCAAGCAATGACGTATATCAGTTTGTTTGTTTGTTTGTTTGTTTTTGCTTAACGCCCAGCCGACCATGAAGGGCCATATCAGGGCGGTGCTGCTTTGACATATAACGTGCGCCACACACAAGACAGAAGTCGCAGCACAGGCTTCATGTCTCACCCAGTCACATTATTCTGACACCGGACCAACCAGTCCTAGCACTAACCCCATAATGCCAGACGCCAGGCTATCAGTGCAGTTTATGACAACCACAATCTACATGACATTAAACAAAAGAAGATTTTTTTCTCCAAATTTCTTGGCAAAAGGTATACAGCTGAAAAGATTATGTATTTTTATTTTGAACTTGCAGCTGCTCCATTATGGCAACCAGTGGGCTGGATGCATACACTGGAGGCATCTTTGCTGAATTTCACGCAGTATCAATGGTGAGTAAACTTTTCTAGATGTAATGCTAAGACAGATTAAACTAAAATTACTGTCTGTTTTTAGTTTTTATTAAATTCTGAGATATTATTCAACAGCTCTTGGATTTATTGAGGCTCGCTTTTCCATGTGACATAGGGCAGTCACATGCAAGGGGTGTGTCTGAAACACATGGACATAGAGAATGTGTGGAGATGCACCCCCCCTCGCTAGTGACTGGCCTATAATGTCACGTGGGAATTAAAGCGTGTCTCATTAAATCCAAGAGGATTTACTCTTTCACATCACATACAAACCCGGTGTAGGATCCGGTCCGGTCCCCCCTCTGAAGTAGTCCCCCGGGGGACCAATTCGTGCCAAAAACTGCTCTATAATGGTCCCCCCTAAGACATCCAGCTTCGTTTTTCTTGTTACAATGTTAGTAATGTTACCAGCAATTTTAGAGAAAAGAAAGGAAAGAATCAGAGACTGGTTTCATTTCTTCTTATCAGTATTTATTTATTATTCATTTTATTTCATGTGATTTTTCTTTTGAACGGCATTATAAATCAGATCTATTTTATTTTCTGCAAAATATAGTCAAACAAAGAGATTGCTGTCTGTGCACTACATAATACCGGACGAAGATATAGATTGAAAATGGCTTGAATGCCTAAGAAAAACGAGGCTGGATGTCTAAGGGGGGACCATTATAGAGCAGTTTTTGCCACGAATTGGTCCCCCGGGGGACTACTTCAGAGGGGGGACCGGACCGGATCCTACACCGGCAAAGTTATTTCCAGAATTCATCTGAGGGATAATAAGGATAAGGATAAGATTTTATATAGTCCATGAGGGTAACCTCACAGAAATTCGGTCTGCTTTTCTCCCTGGGGAAAGCGAGCTGCCATACAGTACACGGCGCTACCCATATTTTTTTCTCTCGCATGCGTGTATTCATGTTTCCAATCCCTGAGACTTAATGCCGTGTGAGACGGAATTTTTTTACACTTTATTCCAAGTCACACGGGTATTTGGTGGACATTTTTATCTATGCCTATACAATTTTGCTAGGAAAGACCCTTTTGTCAATCGTGGGATCTTTAACGTGCACACCCCAATGTAGTGTACACGAAGGCAATCTATTGGCAATTGCTGCCACTGAGGATGTTAAACAGAATTTCATGACCAAAGGACTACTTGTTCATGTATTTCTGTCTTCAATGGAACGTTGCTCTGTTTCAGGCCAACCACATCATCTCAGTGGCTGGATGGGGGGTGGAGAATGGAACGGAATACTGGATCGTTCGTAACAGCTGGGGCCAGCCTTGGGTGAGTGTTCTTTTTACATTCAGTCAAGTTTTGACCTATTGTTTTCAGATAGACCGGGATTGAGACCAAGGTGTGGAACGTGTGTGTGTGTGTGTGTGTGTTTCTGTGTGTGTGTGTGTGCATGTAGAGCGATTTGGAAAGAATCTTCATGACACTTTACATGTGAATTCTTCCATATAATATCACCACCCATCTTTTTCATATGGTTCCATAAGTTTCTTTGAGGAACACCATATATATATATTATTTTCTTCCGTGAGCTGGATTTTAACATTACTTTCACAATCTTGCCAAGGTTCAAATAAGCAATGCACAAATGTCCTTACACAGTGTAGCTTTTTGTGACACCACTACTCTGTACAGTGGAACACCCCCTTTTAAGACCTCAAAATATCTGAAAAAATCAGGTCTTATAAAAGGGAGGGGTCTGAAAATGGAGGTAAGTCTACAGAGGCTATTAACAGACAATCTGAAAAAGTGAGATCTTAAAAAGGAGAAAGCCTTAAATCGAGGGGTCTTATGAATCAGGGTTTCCACTGTACATATTGAGCCAGCCTTTTGGTGAGAGTTGATACAGTACTGGAAAAGATCCCGTCCAAAATGGGTTAGGCCAAATAAAAATATATGTTTGTTCAGGGTAACCTGACCGACCCTATTTTTTTCCGCCGACTCTAACACCTTTTTTTCATTTCTAAAAAAAACAAAAAACTTTTGGCACATTTTGCGAACCGTACTAAGACTAAGGAAATTCGAAAGTAACCTTTAAAATCGACACACACAAAAAGTTTAATTAAAAAAAATAAAAATAAAAAAGCGGACCTACCGACCCTATCTTTTTTGGTCACGTTACCTAAACCAACATAAATTTTTGTTTGGCCTTAAACATTACGGTTTGGTTTTTATTTTCAGGGAGAAAATGGCTGGGCTCGCTTTGTCACAAGCCTGTACAAGGGAGGAGAGGGCAACTGGTACAACCTTGGCATTGAAAAAGACTGTCACTATGGCGACGCTATACTGCCACAATGATTCTTGTGGTGATGGTCAAGTTGGCTTTATTAAATGTGAAATTGGTTACAAAAAAAAAAGAACTCTAATTTCTTCTGGTTAACAATTTAATCAGCTCTGCTTGTTTCCAAATAATTTTTGGACAATAGTAAAATGATCTGGATAATGGTTAGTCATATAACAGCTGAAAAATGATGTACAGCTGACAACTTTATGAATCAGCTCTTTATTGATATACTCTGTTAATGACTGTATTGAGATATTTTTCAAGCAAAAATAAACTGTCTGGTATTTCAATGTACTGAAAACACAATTTTTTTAAATTATTTTATTAGTGATGCTACAAGGGGTACATTTTAGTGCACATGTACATACAATGTATACAATTTTAATCACCTCTTATTGTACAGATATGGGACTGGTCCAATTTTTATCGGAATTCCGATATTTTCCTTAGCTCACAGACCATTCTTGAGATCGATGCAAATTCGTTGAGAAAAAAGGGGGGAGGGGGGTGGTGGTATGAACCGTTCAGCTGAAGCTGTCTGCGTCTGAAGTCAGTGCATTCGCACCCCAGCACTCGCGTGAACCCATAGGTGGTGGTATGAACCGTTCAGCTGAAGCTGTCTGCGTCTGAAGTCAGTGCATTCGCACCCCAGCACTCGCGTGAACCCATAGTAGTATCATGGGTCGCGTTTGATTGGCTGTCGATCTCCGACGATTATCGCCGGGGCTTAATTATTCACCGATGGCGGTTTGTGGGTTGTTTTGATTGGCTGCCGATCTCCAAACGCCGAAGGTGAAAAAGGTAGCATCATGGCGTCTGGATTCCGTATTGTTTTGTCGGCTGTGGAAGCTCTTACGATCGACCACCAAAGTGTGAAAAACAAGTGGAAAGCCAACTGGCTGTCAGAAGAAGTGACTGTCACTATCAACAAGAAAGAAAGGCGCCAGCTCATTGGCGACAGTATCGCCAAGATATCCATTCCCGGTCAGGCCGTGTGCACGTGGTGCGACAACGGCCACTGCTAGGTGAAATACGGACTTGGTGTAGCATCTATGCATGGGGCAAGCTAGGGAAAGATAACTCTCGCGGCAAATCACGCCCACTCAAATATCTGGTCAGCGATTTGGCTCCAGACCCCAGGGTCAGGTTACGGCAAAGTACGTCGTTTTGAGTGGTTTGTTGTGGACAATATTGACCAGTACCACTAGCAGATACATATGGCTAGAGGTGCATCGACTTTTTTTCCGCCAGGTCGCGAGAATTCTGAAAATTTAGTGCAAACGAACTTTTGTTATATTTTTCTTTTTGTGATAGGGCGAGTGCACCACCGGAATTAGTTGACTAGAACGTAGTGGGGAGTTTCATCTTTCATTAGCAACTGAAAAAATAAGGGGAAAGTTTTGTGTGTGTGTGTGATTGTTATAAATCACACTTTTGTTTAAAATGCTAAAACATATTATTCTTGTGGGTTTTATAGCTTTTTAAAAAGGCATGATCTCATTGTTTGCTATCAGGAGAGGCCCCAAAATGGCCTTTATAATTCTAACATTCATTTTCCGAAGCCCCCCTTAACCCCCTACCGGGGCGTTGCCCCTGGACCCCGGCTCACTTTCCTACTTTTTGAACATTTGCTGGTCTCATGTCTGTATTGTACAGATTAGAAGAAAAAACTGATCTCACTTTTAGATATATTTATCTGTACAGCAGGACTCTGGTTGAGGTGTGGAAAAATTGTGATACTGATAAAAGTCTCTTTGTTTTTGGATTTATTTATTTTGTGATGTGTACTTATAGCATATGAATTACTTCAGACATTGTATTCAGATGAAAGACTGCATTTTTTTAATAATTGTACAAGTGTGACTGATATGAAACCTGAGTGAGATTTGTTTGTCTTCAGTTATGAAGCCTTGACATGATATTCTTTTTTAGCATTAGTTGTAACCGGATGTTGTTTCTTGATTTTGTTCTTATTCTGTGCCATGATTTTACTGTCATGTTGTTCTAAAACGACTAAGGCATTTGTGTGATGTTACTGTTTGATATTGACTTGACTAGACAGATTTGATTATTGAACCTTTTCTAAATAAAAATCAAACAAACTCAAATGATCTCAAATGTTTGATATGTTCTAAGTTTTTTTCTCTCATGTTTTGTCCCACAGTCTTTTGATAATTCTCACACTGTGTGTGTGTGTGTGTGTGTGTGTGTGTATGTGTGTATGTGTGTGTGTAGTATAGGTTGTAAAACCAAAACCTAGTGCAGTATTTTTGTTTTACATCATATAGCAAAAATAGAATTCATGACTCCAGAAGAGGCCCAAACACTTAAATCTTACTGATAGAACATACAGTGCATGAGCTCAAAGACATTTATCAGATCAAGGAAAAACCTAATGACTAAATGTGAAATCACACACAAACAAGAAATTCCTCCGAGGTAGGAAAAACACCCCCGTTGGTCAAAGGGAAATAACCATTCTCACTGCCACCAACTGAGAAGGTTATTTCCCTTTGACCATTAATATGTCCCTCTATAAGTCCTTGTAGAATCTTAATCCACCAATAACTCCCTAAACGTGTGTTTGACTGGTCCCAATTTTTGTAAGGACCGTCTCAGGAATGTATAGAACCTGTTCACCAAGTTTGGTGACGATCGGTCCGTTCATTCTTGAGATCTATATGCGAACACAAACACACAAACAAACAAACAAACAAACAAACACATCGACCGAATCCTATACACACCCCTATACCGGGGGTGTAAAAACACGTCTGGTATTATTACTATGATGAATGTTCCATGTGTGCGTGTGTGTGTGCACGCATCGTTTATGGCCCCAAAGCTGTTTTGATCTGGTCACATGACTGATCATGTGACAATACAAAATGGCAGCCAACGGGTGGCAGCGCTGGTATGTACTTTCGTTCTTGGTGTGTGCCACAGCTGCATATACACCCAGCAAGTATCTCACCGACAAGGATGGAAAAGAACGTCCGTGCTACATCAAAGACTTCAAAAATATAACAGGAGTGAGGTCAGCATTTTTTTCTTTCTCTCTCTCTCTCAGTCTGATTTCGAGCCTCTCTCTCTCTCTCTCTCTCTCTCTCTCTCTCTCTCTCTCTCTCTCTCTCTCTCTCTCTCTCTCTCTCTCTCTCTCTCTCTCTCTCTCATATTTCTATTGCTGTTATTGTATTTAATAGTATCAAATACTATAACTTTTTCTTTGCCTTTAAATGCCATTTATTATCATATGTACGATTTTTTTTTTGCCGTCAACCTCTTTTGCTCTTATAATGTTTTCATGTCTGTTTTGTATTCATGTTAGTTAGCAAGGACAGATTGTAAGACTAGGCAACGCCTAAAATCTCCATCCTTCTGTAATAAAGTTTAATCAATCAATCAATCTCTCTCTCTCTCTCTCTCTCTCTCTCTCTCTCTCTCTCTCTCTCTCGCTCTCTCTCTCTCTCTCTCTTTCTCTCTCTCTCTCTCTTTCTCTCTCTCTCTCTCTCTCTTTCTCTCTCTCTCTCTCTCTCTCTCTCTCTCTCTCTCTCTCTCTCTCTCTCTCTCTCTCTCTCTCTCTCTCTCTCTCTCTCCTTCTCTCTCTCTCTCAAGGATAGATTGTAAGAAAAGGCCTAACCTTAAATCTTTATCCTTCGGCGGTTTTAAATAAAGTTCAGTTCTCTCAGTCTCTCTTTGTCTCTCCCTCTCTCTGAAAATACATCATGAGCGTGTGATCCGGTGCGTGTGTGAATTTGAAGGAATTAAGTTTCTTGGAGTCTTTACTGAAAAGCTGTTGTTTTCGTGTTCTAAATTTTAGTCTCTTTGTATGGTCAAAGGAATAGAAATATCTCAACAGTGAATACTGATAACTTGCATGCATGTGTGTTGATCAGATACGAAAGTGGCGTGCTAGTCTAATTCTTTTGAGATAAGATAAGCTACTGCACTTATAAGTACGGACATTCTCTTCTTTTGGGCCTTATGCACTGGGTGAAAACAAGTTTGAAGAGACTCTAGAAAGGCAAGGAGAAGACAAAGTCAAAGATTAGTACGGGCAATGGCCTACTCAATTGAATATCTATATATATATACGACTTGTGTCTGTGTGTGTGTGTGTGTGTGTGTGTGTGTGTGTGTGTGTGATTGATCGCCATGCACGGCCAAAGTTCTCGATGGATCTGCTTCAAATTTGGTGGGCTTATTGACAGAGACCCCGGACACAATCTGATCGATGAGATATTTCAACACGTGCTCTCAGCGCGCAGCGCTGAACCGATTTTCGTTTTTCACTGCACGTTACTATTTTTAGATCTCCCTTCCTTCGTGCGCTGGCGTCAATCGATATTCCCGTTTGTACGTTTATATTTAGAAGGTCACTGCACGTTACTAATTTTAGATCTCCCTTCCTTCGTGCGCCGGCGATGCCGGCGTACACCCGGCAAAGCCGGGTCCCCGGCGACGGCCGGGTATTCGGCTCTACTTCTTCCCGGCGAAGCGGGTAATCATCTAGTTAACACATATATATATTTGTGAATGTAACGTATTTTTGTCAAAAACAGACGTTCCAACAACTTGCCTTTCTTGTTTTTTGATTCTGAAAATTGAAACGTTGGCAGTCTTTTTGTTTTTTGGTTTGAATACTAACACGTCCAGAGAGAGAGAGAGAGAGAGAGAGAGAGAGAGAGAGAGAGAGAGAGAGAGAGAGAGAGAGAGAGAGAGATAAACAGACAGACAGACAAACAAACAAAAAGAGACAGACTCGGAGGGGGATGGGCATAGTTATAGTCATATTGTACACACACACACACACACACACACACACACACACACACACACACACACACACAGGACAGGCAGACAGACAGACATGCAGACAGACAAAAAGAGACATACCCGGAGGGGGAGGGGCATAGTTATAGTCATAATAATTGTACACACACAGGACAGACAGAGGAAACATACCCGGAGGGAGAGGGGGCATAGTTATAGTCATATTGTACACACGCAGGACAGACATAGGCCAGGCAGACAGACAGACAGAACGAGACAGACTGGGAGGGGGCGTAGTTACAGTCACATATTTGTACACACGCAGAACGTACCCAAGACCCCATGAGCAGCCAGGATTCAACGCAGCCCAACTGCCTAAAACCTGGGACTGGAGAAACGTCAGTGGCACAAACTACGTCAGTCCTACAAGAAACCAGCACATCCCTAACTGTGAGTTGTAAGAATCGTTGCTCGTATCGTTGCTTTAAACAACAACGGTAATAACGATAAAAATGAAATTAACCACCGAAGCATCAACATCTTATTGATAAATGTACTATCTCTGCTATTAACTTTTGGCATTCGTAGACGAAACGACGGCGACGGAACATTTGTTTTGCTAACAATGACAATTAAGGTAATAAAATCAAAAAGAGAAACACAGCGACTATAATTCATTGTGATAACAGGGCTATAGGAAAGCGCAAAATATTTCATTTTTTTAATCCCTGAAATTCTAGGGGAATACCACCAAAAAAAGTGTACACTCAAAACGTTGCAATTTGACGCAAATCTGATTATTCTCAGTTTGTTCATTTTTCACATTTCTCCGATTACTGCGAATTTGCGGGAAAGTGGGAGCCCTGGTGAAACAGTGCTACCTGTGATAAAAGGACACCATTTATTGGGACCAGCAAAAAGTGTCCCTATATTGCAGGTGGCCTTTCATGACAGGTGTATTTTGGTCAAGGTAATAGGCAAAGGGGCAAAACAAGGTGTCCTTTCAAGGGAGGTGTCCTCTCATCGGAGGGGCCGCCTGACATCGCAGGTAACACTGTATCTTCAGGTGGTCTTTCATGACAGGTGTATTTTGGTCGAGGTTATAGGCAAAAGGACAAAACAAGGTGTCCTTTCGAGGGAGGTGTCCTCTCATCGGAGGGGCCTGACATCGCAGGTAACACTGTATCTTTAATGTTGTCCCCCGCACAGTCTGCGCCTCGTGTTGGGGGATGAGTGCCACCAGTGCCCTGGCTGACCGCTTCAACATCAAAAGAAAAGCCGCCTGGCCTCCCGCCTACCTGTCCGCACAGGTAAGAAAGATGACCACCACGTACTGAAATATTCATCGCCATTTATTGCAGTTCTATTCAATCTTTCGGACAACTTCTCACAGACACAGTAATGTGATTCAAGAGAAGTCATGCCACTATTGATACCTCTTAATTGTGTCATGTCGTTGTGTGTGTGTGTGTGTGTGTGTGTGTGTGTGTGTGTGTGTGTGTGTGTGTGTGTGTGTGTGTCAGTGTGTGTGTGTGTGTGTGTGTGTGTGTGTGTGTCAGTGTGTGTGTGTGTGCCCGTGTGTGTGTGTGTGTGTGTGTGTGTGTGTGTGTGTGCCCGTGTGTGTGTGTGTGTGTGTGTGTGTGTGTGTGTGTGTGTGTGTGTGTGTTTATTGGAATTGTAAAGCGCTTGGAGCTGTGAATTCGGGACTTGCGCAATAGAAAAGTGATTTATTATCATTATTAATTCGATTTCTTGACTCCTTCGACTATACCGGCCACTGAGTTTTATCTTCTTCTTCTGCTTCTGCTTCTGCTTCTTCTTCTTCTTCTTCTTCTTCTTCTCGTTGTTCATGGGCTGAAACTCCCACGTTCACTCATATTTTTGCACGAGTGGGTTTTTACTGAGCTCTATAAGTGGCCTAATACACAAACGACGTGCGGAATAACGATTATAATGAATGTTGATTTACGTCCTCCCGGTAAAACCATTATAGGGGCAGTTACCAAGCAGCATAAAAAGCGTATTGCAATGTGTTATGTCTCTCTTTCTTTGAAACAAGGGTGTTGACTCTTGGCGAGCATATAAACGATACCACAACTTTAGTCAGATAGACGGATTGCAAGATAACAATCAGGACACAAATTCTATACAGTTCAGTTCTTGGCAATATCCCAAAACACGATTTCAGACAAGTTAAGAACGCACACATAAAAGGTAAGTTTATGGAGCGTCAAACTTTCGACAAAACGGAAAATCACCTGAACCTCCATCTATTGATCTTTGAATTGGACGACCAAGATACACAATAGACCAATAATAATGAACGGGGATCACTTAGCTTATCTAAACTGTTCACTTATTCGTAAGAACGTTTTCCTTCCTCCAAACCACAAAGACGACTTCAGAAGATGACGGTCACTATTATTGCTTCAAAAAAAGGCGGGGATGTAGCTCAGTCGGTAGCGCGCTGGATTTGTATCCAGTTGGCCGCTGTCAGCGTGAGTTCCCACGTTCGGCGAGAGATTTATTTCTCAGAGTCAACTTTGTGTGCAGACTCTCCTCGCTGTCCGAACACCCCCGTGTGTACACGCAAGCACAAGACCAAGTGCGCACGAAAAAGATCCTGTAATCCATGTCAGAGTTCGGTGGGTTATAGAAACACGAAAATACCCAGCATGCTTCCTCCGAAAGCGGCGTATGGCTGCCTAAATGGCGGGGTAAAAACGGTCATACACGTAAAAGCCGTGGGAGTTTCAGCCCATGAACGAACAAACAAATTGCTTCAATTATAGACGAAGACAGCACTTGCACAATAGACGAACTCCGGAAATTACTCTGGCGGGTTTGTATGGGTTGTGAAAGAGTGAATGCCCTTGCTTTAAGTGAGGCAAGCTTTCTACACGTGCTCCTTGTCCACGTGTTTCAGACTGACACACCCCTCGCTAGTGAATGGTCTAGAATGTCACGTGGGAAAGTTTGACTCACTAGAAGCAAGAGTATACACTCTTTCATATCCTCGACAGAGTTATTTTCGAACATCGTCTATGGGTTGGTCACTATGACAGGAGGTGATGGACTGCGGCCTGACGGGATCGTGCAATGGCGGCAACGACCTTGGGGTCTACCAGTACGCGCACGAGACAGGCATCCCTGACGAGACGTGCAACAACTACCAGGCCAAGGAACAAGGTGCACGTGACTCCCGCTGTGCATACATGTGCAGCCATTTTTTTAATTATTTTTTTTAACATTCAGCCAATACTTGACTAAATGATTTAACGAGGGTGGAGGGTGAGGTTTGTCTCCCTAGGTTATGTGTGTGTATGTGTGTATGTGTGTGTGTGTGTGTGTGTGTGTGTGTGTGTGTGTGTGTGTGTGTGTGTGTGTGTGTGTGTGTGTGTGTGTGTGTGTGTGTGTGTGCAGAGCCTATCTCAAAAACCTACCGAAAGGAATTTTTTTCTAATTGATGACATTTTGTCAAAAATAGTAATACTTTATGATTTTTTTTATGAAGCGCAGAAATCCAGGGAGGCCCTTATGACAGCGTTATAATCAAGGTCGAAAGAGAGTAGTACAAATAACAACAACATGTTGTTGTTGTTGTTGTTGTTGTTACTGTTGTAGTTGTTGTTGGTGGTGGTGGTGGTGGTGGGGGTGGTGGTGATGGTGGTGTTGGTGTTGTTGTTGCTGTTGTTGTTGTCGAATATATATATAGCTTGTATGCCAGCGACAACTTTTTTGAAGTAAAGAAGAATACTTAGAGTGACATTAACAAAATCCTAACTAAGACCTGGCGTGTACCGAGTTACTACAAAATGCTTCTCAACTACGACAATAATTTAATTAAATGAATGTGAACAAGTGTGAATACACACATTCTGCACTGTTTCCCGGCATACTGTTACGACCGAAAAAGAAATCTAAACACTTATTAATACACATGCATGGTGTGTGGTGTTTTTACCCCAACCCCGAGCAAAACCGTTAACCTTTTAAGGCCATTTCAGCGGGCAAAGTCCCTTCAAGTTTGTGTTGTTTTGTTGCTAACACTGTTACACTCAGCGCAGTGACCCATTTTCATCCCCGAACTGTTGAGACACCGGGTTGATTTTCCAGTGAAAGGTTAAAAGGTGCAATAGTCTACACATCTGCAGTTGCAGGTGAAAAAATAGACATAAAGGTCGTTACCCTGTAGGATTAACTTTATCTGTAGATTGTATTAATGAGAATAAATTGAATTCTGATATGTTGTTGTTGTTGTTGTTGTTGTTGTTGTTGTTTTTGTTGTTTTCTTGTTGCTGTTGTTGTTTTTGTTGTTGTTGTTGTTGTTGTTGTTTTTGTTGTTTTCTTGTTGCTGTTGTTGTTTTCGTTGTTGTTGTTGTTGTTGTTGTCGTCCTCGTGGTGGTGGTGGTTATAGTTGTTGCTGTTGTTGTTGTTGTTGTTGTTGTGGTGGTGGTGGTTATTATTATTATTATTGTTGTTGTTGTTGTTGTTGTTGTTGTTGTTGTTGTCGTTGTCGTTGTTGTTGATGCTGCTGCTGTACAGCAAGCGTATTCAATAGTCTATCAGATTAATACTGACAAACAAATGTCATATTATCAGGACGGTATTGACGTATATGACAGCTGTGAGCTCTGTGTGGCAGACTGTCAACCCTTCAACCAATGCGGCACGTGCGCTCCTGGAAACAGCTGCACTGTGATCAGACAGCACGCAGTGTGGCGGGTGGCGGACTATGGGGATGTCACTGGACGGACCAACATCATGGCAGAAGTCTTTGCTAACGGACCCATCAGGTCTGAATTTGTGTGTTGGTTGGGGTGTGTGAGTGTGTGTGTGTGTGTGTGTGTGTGTGTGTGTGTGTGTGTGTGTGTGTGTGTGTGTGTGTGTGTGTGTGTGTGTGTGTGTGACGGGCGCAGTAGCCTCGTGGATAAGACATCGGCCTCCAATGCGGAAGGTCGCGGGTTCGAATCCCGGCCGCGCCTGGTAGGTTAAGGGTGGAGATTTTTTCGTTCTCCCAGGTCAACTTATGTGCAGACCTGCTAGTGCCTTATCCCCCTTCGTTTGTACACTCAAGCACACGACCAAGTGCGCAGAGAAAAGATCCTGTAATCCAAGTCAGAGTTCGGAGGGTTATAGAAACACGAAAATACCCAGCATGCTTCCCCCGAAAGCGGCGTATGACTGACTGGATGGCATGGTAAAAAGGGCCATACACGTACACATCCACTCGTGCACATGAGTAAACGTGGGACGAAGAAGAGGAAGTGTGAGTGTGTGTGTGTGTGTGCGTGTATGTGATTGTGTGTGTGTGTGTGTGTGTGTGTGTGTGTGTGTGTGTGTGTGTGTGTGTGTGTGTGTGTGTGTGTGTGTGTGTGTGTGTGTCAGTGCCGTTCGTGTATGTGAGTGTCTGTGTGTGTGTCTGTGTGTGTCTGTGTGTGTGTGTCTGTGTGTGTGTGTCTGTCTGTCTGTCTGTCTGTGTCTGTGTCGCTGTATGCGTCTGTGTCCCTGTGTGTCTGTGTGTGCGAGAGAGATAGAGGGGTTGGGATAGAGGGAGAGAGGGAGAGCAGGAGCAGGACTCCCCAAACCGTGCGTCTCTGCGTCCTGTACGCTCTAGAAGCCAAAACAAACATACTAAAAAATGCATGGAGGGGGTTACGCGACGCACTAAACCCAAAACGAGCGGATCCCGGGACGTACTACATATAGCGTTCAGTCGAGTACTTTTTTCAGAAATTGTTCTGGCAGATCGGTACCAACGCAAATTTATAATACTAATCTTACCTGTATGACCACATGGTTTAATTTGTGAAAGGCTCAGAGAGCTTCTAAACGTCGGCATACATTGTAACGATCGAGCGTCTCAAAGATTATAAATTATGTAGGCGGGCAATGTGCTTTCTGTAGCAAAAACACGAACCGCTTGGCCTTTGGACCCAGTAAACTTCCTCTGAAAGGGGGGAGGGGGGGGGGCGGCAACGCGGTACTCGGGACACTCTGGGTCGTCTGTGAGGAGCCCTCAAGCGTTCCGTAAATTTGCTAGTAGGCCTATTACGTATTCAAGAGAAAGAGGGCATATATATGTTTGTTTGTTTGTTTGTTTGTTAAATTGGGTACAAACACTATCACACAAATCGGTCTGAGTACAGACATAGTGATCAAGCGAGGTAACTTACTTCAAACTATTCTACCGGTCAGATTCCGTGAATGTGTATCGAATACGATCTCCACATTTTAAGTGATTCTGTTTCTATCTTTGTGCAGCTGTTCCATAATGGCTACAACTGAACTGGACAGCTATAAAGGCGGCATTTTCTCACAGTATCATCCATTCATCATGGTAATCATTTTCTCACAGTATCATCCATTCATCATGGTAATCATTTTCTCACAGTATCATCCATTCATCATGGTAATCATTTTCTCACAGTATCATCCATTCATCATGGTAATCATTTTCTCTAATCCATTTGTATAAAACAGTACATTTACAAAACCAGAACGTTTACATATTTCCTACACAATACAGTAAATTTGTAAATTTACTATTTCCCTCTGGAACTTACAAATGTCCCCAAAATGCGTGGACATTTGTAAATGTCCAGATTTGAGACACAGAGACACAGAGAAAAAGAGAGAGTTTTGCGCTGGTGCAAAATAACCTGCACAATTAATTACTTCATTAACATACGGCTCAGTTAACTTATCAGAAACCGATTTGGGAATTCTACTATACTGTTCAAAAAAAGAAACGCATAGCTTGTAATATTTGGTTAATTTAGTTATATGGCTACAAGGATATCCACCAAACTGCAGAAAATGTTTATCTGGTCGTCGACCTTTCGTCCATTGCCACAAGTGAGCTCTGCACGTGACGCATGCGTTATCAGTGGCTACAATGTCAAAATTGCTCATTTGGCATGACCACTCGTCATGCTTCAGTGTAATCTCGTGAACCTCGGGGAATATTGAGCTCTCACCATGTCTTCCAAAACCCATAAAAGCGGATTGTTCGCCACAAAGAAATCAGACGACAATTCAGCGACGAAAGATGGCCCGATTGAGCAGAGAAGACCGCCAAATTGCATTGGGTCGTTTACAAGCAGGCCAAAGTCAAAGTGCAATCGCCAGGCACTTCCACGTGTCCCAGAGCACCATCAGTAGACTGTGGGTCAGGTTTCAAGCCACTGGCTCCGTTGCTGACTTGCCACGAGCGGGAAGATCAAGGGCGACAACTGCTGCTCACGACCGCTTCATACGGCTCCGCCACCTCCGGAATCGTTTCCTGTCGGCCTCATCTTCTGTCCAGGCTCTCCCCGGGCCACACTGATTATCGGACCAGACCGTGCGGAACCGCCTGCATGAAGCTGGTTTGAGAGCTCGCAGACCTCACAGAGGAGCTGTCCTCACCCGCCGCCATCGCCAGAACCGAGTGCAGTGGGGCAACCAGCACCTTCGCTGGACCGTCCGGAATCACTGGAGACACGTGTGGTTCAGCGACGAGTCCTACTTCCTGCTCCAGCGACATGATGGTCGGAGGAGGGTCTACCGGAGAGTAAACGAACGTTATGCGCCCAACTGTGTGGATGAGGCACCCGTTCATGGTGGTGGAGGCGTCATGGTGTGGGGGGCGATCAATACCGCTGGAAGGAGCACCCTGGTGCACGTCCAAGGGTGCATAACTGCCCAGCGATACGTGGAGGAAATTCTGCGCCCACACGCCCTTCCTCTTCTGGCTGACCAGGATGCCATATTCCAGCAGGACAACGCTCGCCCGCACACAGCACGACTCACCACCCAGTTCCTCACCGACCACCATGTCCAGGTGCTTCCCTGGCCATCCATGTCGCCAGACATGAACCCGATAGAACACCTCTGGGATGAATTGGACAGACGTGTGCGCAGGCGAGAAGAAGCGCCGGCAAATCACCGCGATCTATTGCAGGCACTTCAGGAGGAGTGGGACACCATCCCACAGCAAGATATCCGGCATCTGATCCAGTCCATGCCCAGAAGGTGCCGGGCAGTTGTTGCTGCTCCTGGTAGTCACACCCCCTACTGACTTGACAGCCTCGGCACCCAATCGTATTGATTGACTGATTGATTTGAAGATGCAAATGAACTGTGTGTGCATTCAACTGTGTCCATACCAAATTTCAAACAAATAATCTAAATATTGGATTTTCTGTTAATTTTTTCGAAAAATAAAACAAATTTGGCAAGTAGCAACTATGCGTTTCTTTTTTTGAACAGTATATATGGTGAACGGGGATGAGCTGCCTGCTCATGTTAATATTCATTTTCTCCACATGGCCTCCACATTTTCTCCACATTTTCTGTTGTCACTTTCTAACAGTCAGCATATTAGAAATAATTTACAATACCTAGACACAAGCAGACAGACAGACAAACAGACAGACAGACAGACATACATACGAAGACAGAAACTCAAACGGACAGGCAAACAAACAGAAGGACAGACAAACAGCGGGACACTCGTAATAAATAAATAAGATATTTTCATTGTTACCTCATGTTAGTGGAGAATACACTTATGATGAGTGTCCATTTCTTTGACAGACTAACCACATGATATCTGTGGCTGGATGGGGAGTGGAGAATGGAGTCGAGTACTGGATTGTTCGCAACAGCTGGGGGCAGCCCTGGGTGAGAGAGAGGATTGAATTGAATTGAATTGAAATTTATTTTACAAGGGTGACAGAATAAGCAATGTATTCATGCTTTTTTTCATTCGGCCCTCGCCCATTGAGGGGTAACAAACAAGAATAAATAGAAGATAAGTTTAACTATAGTACAAATGACATATTTACCATAATTAACATGTCAAGCAACCAATAAGACATTTTAAGATGCATTGTGTTTCTTTAGCAATGCTTGAAAATTATATATATAACAGAGAAATATTTGTTTGTATACAAACAATAAAAAAATTAAAAAAAATATCTTTCATGCATTATATATAATCATATGTTTCTATATAATCAGAGAGTACAGTTATATTTTGCCAGCTGCTTGATAATATTTCTTATAAGTTTTGTAAAAGAAACAGCATGTAATATTCCTTGAATGATGTTTCATGAATTCGTAATTTAATTATATTAGGAATGGCGTTCCACATAATTGCTCCAGAATATGATAGACTCGACTTGTACGGGTCAATTCTTGTAGTTGAGGTAATTAATTTGTTACATTTTCTATAATGATTTATTTTGAAATTTGAGGCAATGAGTGTAGGTGCATTCCCTGACATAATTCTATACATCATCACACCTTTGTTATATGCAAATCTATCTTTGATAGGAAGAATTTGCGATCGTTTATAATCAGTCATGGAAAGAGATGTATTTTTTAAAATAATTAATTTAACAGCTCGTCTATGTAAACTGCCCAAGTGTTTCAAAGTGTTTGCACTTGCAGAGTCCCACACTGTGGAAGCATAGTCAATAGCTGACTGAATATGTGCCTGAAAAAAACAGTTTTCTTGTGCGAAGGTCTAGAAAATGTTTGATTTTTGATAACTAAAAAATTTTTTTGATGTGTTTTTACAAAGTGTATCTACATGTTTTGACCAAGACAGGTTATTGTCAATGGTTATTCCCAAGACTTTATGGCTATCAACTTCGGTAACATCTTGATTTCGTATTAGCAATGTCGGAAATCCAGATGTTAGATTTTGTCTTTTTTGCCTCGTGGTAAGTAGCATGCATTTAGTTTTATTTGGATTCAGTAACATATGGTTTAGTTCTGACCATTCAAGTAATCTATCAATGTTTTCTTGGAGGATATTTGCTAGTTTGATAAGATCTTGGTGACTAGAATGAATTGTAGTATCATCTGCAAATAGTTTACACATGCATTTTACAAATAGAGGTAGGTCGTTTATATATATGTACTGGACCAAGAATAGAACCTTGTGGTACTCCAAACCTTACTGTTTGCTTACAAGAGTATGATTGTTTCAGATAAGTACTTTGCTGTCTGTCTGACAGGAATTTGTTTTAAATGTTTATGAAATCTGTTGCAATTCTATAAATCTCTAGCTTTTTGATAAGAGAGGGAGAGAGAGAAAGACTGATGAGAGAGAGAGAGAGAGAGAGAGAGAGAGAGAGCGAGAGAGAGAGAGAGAGAGATGGAGGAGAGAGAGAGATGGAGAGAAGAGGTGTGTAAGAGGAGGTATTACACACCGGTACGACCGAACATAAGGTATCAATAAACTCCTCTTGTGCAGCGGGTTGAAAGTATACCCTGATCCCTCGGAGATATACCTCCACTCCGGTCTGAACGACCTCACGTGACATGTTATATGGTAGAAGAGCATGCTGTCGCTTATTCTCCTTCTGAAGATGAGGTATACCCTCAGTTCGGTTAGACTGAAACGATGCTCAAGCAGTGGAATTTGTGTGTGGTTTGTTTCAGAGCAAAATGTTATTTTATCCAAACAAGAAGATATTCTCGCGCACCGCCTTGTTCAGGATATCCACAAGTTGACAATGATGTGTGCGAAATAAATAAACAATGAAACGAACAAGAACGGACGGACGGACGGGCAGACTGACGGACGGACTGACGGACGGACCGACGGGCAGATTGAGGGACGGACCGATCGATGGACGGACGGAGGGACGGGGGGAGGGGGGGGGGGGGGGGCGGCGGGAGGGGGGGGGGGGGTGGCGTTACGGGTAACCCCTCCTGATCCGGTCCTGCGGGGTATTCCTGAACCCTCTGCACAAGAGGAATCTATTGATACAGACTGAAGGACGGACGGACTGACGGACGGACTGATGGACTGACAGACAGACTGTCGGACGGACCGTATGGACGGACATACGGACGGACTAAAAGGACGAAGGAACGAATAAACGAAGGAAATAACGAAGGAACGAAAGAGCGAACGAACCAACCCACGAATGAACGAACGAACGAACGAACGAACGAGCAAACAAACAAACAAACAAACAAACAAACAAATAAACAAGCAAACAATAAACAATCATTGTGTGCAATCTGGCCCATTTTCAGGGCATTTGTCAAACGTTTGGAGGAGGTCCACAGTTAGGCCTGGGTGGGGGGGGGGGGGGTGTCCCACCAACAGGAATTCCCCTCCCCCCCCTCTCCCCTGTATTGGGCCCTGCACAAGAGGAATTTATTGATACGGACTGAACTTGAAGAACGGATTGACTGACGGACCGACGGACGGACGGACTGACGGACGTACTGAAGGACTGTCGGACGAACTGTCGAACGAACGAACGCCGAACGAACAAACGAACAAACGAACGAACAAACGAACGAACGAACTGACGAACGAACAAACTGACGAACGAACAAACAAACGAACAAATTAGCAAATGAATACATACATTCGCAGAAAGAAAAAGGCAAAAGGTACATTTGTGGAGTCAGGTGGGCTTCCGGAACCCAGGAACCTTGGGAATCCCCCCTGGCCTAGAACACACACACACTGATCGACACTGACACACACACTGACACACACAACTTGACGAACGCACACACACACACACACACACACACATCCACACCGGCACACACACACACACACACACACACACGCACGCACACACACACACTGTGACACACACACGTAAACACACACACCGGCAATGACACTGACACACACACACGTACCGTACACACTGACGGGCACACTGCCGGGCACACACCACACACACACACATACTGACATACTCGCAACTGACATAGCAGAGGGGGGTGGTAAGTCATTTGAACGTTTAATTTCTTTTGTCACAAATTTAACTACCCATCAACAATTACAAACCGTTCCTTGTGTTTTTATTTTGAGATAGTTTTGTATTTTTAGTCACTGCAGCGAAGGGACATCACTCCCGCCACCTTATCTGTATCTTCTTCTGCTTGTTGCCGCAACACGTGGAGACCAGTCCAAATCGTCCAATGTAGTGGTCATCTGCAGAGACGCCGCCGTGCCGTACAGCTTATCCTGAGAACCGGCCACTGCAGACTCAGGCATCACATGTTCTCAAAATTCCACATTGGGGACACGCCTGTATGCCACTGTGGCATCGCAGACATGACAGTGGAACACCTCCTCCAACACTGTCCAATCCACCAGAAACTACGAGCAGAAACATGGTCTGCTGACACACCAGTTCAGGAGAAGATCTTCGGCACCCTGCAGAGTCTTCGCTGTACTGCAGACTTCATCAGAAGTTCCGGAGTCCCTGTCTGAGCGATCGAGAAGAAGAAAGATCCTGGATGGGAGTCGGGATTCGCTTTTTTTGCACTGCCATTGATGCCAAGAACGGAGCAGCCAGGGTCATTTCAATTTTCATCCAGGAATGGCACAAGCGAGCCAAACCGGCCGATGGTCTTTCGACTCCATGGAGACAGCTGGTGAAGGTAATACTATTTTTATTCCTACATTTGTTGACGACAGAGTGCAACGTTTCTAAAATATGATCGGTGCTAACAGAGCAGCAGGAATATACGTGCCCTTGATGACTTGGTCACTTTCGGTTTCACGGTACCAGTAAAGTCGATCGAACCCCCCCCCCCCCCCCCCCCCTTCCTTTTAGGACTAAACAAATCTGAAAAAATCAGGTCTTGAAAGGAAGAAGTCTTGAGATGAGAGTAAATATAGAGAGGTTGTGGACAGACAAATCTGAGAAAAC
>NC_090245.1:12400866-12496338 GCF_037325665.1 Littorina saxatilis
ATCATCTCCACGTTGGACTACAGTGGAACCCCTCTATAAAGACCCCCTCATTTAAGACTCTCCCCACCCCCCCGCGGGTTAGGGGGAAGAATTTACCCGATGCTCCCCAGCATGTCGTAAGAGGCGACCAACGGATTCTGTTTCTCCTTTTACCCTTGTTAAGTGTTTCTTGTATAGAATATAGTCAATTTTTGTAAAGATTTTAGTCAAGCAGTATATGTAAGAAATGTTAAGTCCTTTGTACTGGAAACTTGCATTCTCCCAGTAAGGTCATATATTGTACTACGTTGCAAGCCCCTGGAGCAAATTTTTGATTAGTGCTTTTGTGAACAAGAAACAATTGGCAAGTGGCTCTATCCCCTCTCCCCCCTTTCCCCGTCGCGATATAACCTTCGTGGTTGAAAACGACGTTAAACACCAAATAAAGAAAGAAAGTTGAAAACGACGTTAAACACCAAATAAAGAAAGAAAGTTGAAAACGACGTTAAACACCAAATAAAGAAAGAAAGTTGAAAACGACGTTAAACACCAAATAAAGAAAGAAAGTTGAAAACGGCGTTAAACACCAAATAAATAAAGAAAGAAAGACTCTCCCCAACTTAAGACCTTGCTTTTTCAGACTTTCTGTAAATTTACCCTCATTTTGAGAGTCTGTACTTATTAAGACCTGATTATCTTAGATTTGTGGAGGTCTTAAAATCTTTTTTTTCTCACTGTAGCAGGTTGGCCTGCTAAGTTGATGGATACATCTTTTTTTTAAGTAAATAAATAAATAAATACATGAATACAACAGTGATTGAAAAGATGAATAAATGATTGAATAAATGATTATAGATAGATAGATAAATAAATAAATTAAAAAAACGATGATTTTTAAGATACATAAATGATTGAAAGAATAAAAGAATACAAAGGTAAGCACACAAATAAAAGAAAAAAGAAGTAAATGTATACATTTATGACAAAAGAAAAGGACATGCAATGGCCTCGCATTTTGCAACAAGTCGTCAAGTGTACTCCTTTGTCACTGGAAGCCACTAAGTACATCCCAATAAAGCGCAGACTGATCGAGCCTGCTGCACCGAGAAAGTAACGAAGAAGAACGAGCTGACAGGACAGATTTTCAATCAATCAATCAATATGAAGCTTATATCGCGCGTATTCCGTGGGTACAGTTCTAAGCGCAGGGAGTTATTTATTTTATTTTAATTTTATGCAATTTATATCGCGCACATATTCAAGGCGCAGGGATTTATTTATGCCGTGTGAGATGGAATTTTTTACACCATACATCACGCATTCACTTCGGCCAGCAGATCGCAGCCATTTCGGCGCATATCCTACTTTTCACGGCCTATTATTCCAAGTCACACGGGTATTTTGGTGGACATTTTTATCTATGGCTATACAATTTTGCCAGGAAAGACCCTTTTGTCAATCGTGGAATCTTTAACGTGCACACCCCAATGTAGAGTACACGAAGGGACCTCGGTTTTTCGTCTCATCCGAAAGACTAGCACTTGAACCCACCACCTAGGTTAGAAAAGGGGGGAGAAAATTGCTAACGCCCTGACCCAGGGTCGAACTCGCAACCTTTCGCTTCCGAGCGCAAGTGCGTTACCACTCGGCCACCCAGACCACAGCTAGTTTGCTTCTTGGTACAGTGTGAAACCCCCATTTTAAGACCTCCAAAAATATGAAAAAATCAGGTCTTAATCAGGGAGGGAGGCTTAAATTGGTAGATCTTAAAAGAGGGATTCCACTGTATATGCACGCAGCCAGACACATACTCTTGGTCAAACGGTGCGCACATGTACGAACGAACAGCGATATATATATGTATAGAGTTCAAGACAAACGGACAGACACACCTGTAGACAGATACAGGAAGGGGGCCGAATGGAGTGACAGGTACGCAAGCACATGTGTACACACCATCTCTCTCTCTCTCTCTGTGCACATGTGTACACGCCCCCTCTCTCTCCCCCCCCCCCCTCTCTCTCTCTTTCTCTATCCGCGCATATCAACACAGATAACATTTCTATAAATTTGTGAATGTACCTATATATAGTCTCCATCACACCAGGGGTGACGTAGAGATCTGTCGATTACCCGGTCATCAAGTCAAGTCAAGTCAAGTATTTTATTGTTTTGGGCCCAGAGGTGAGATAAACCGCGACAGTGTCTCACATAGCGTACTAATTTCACACAACCGTGGATATCTTCGTCAGCTATATGTGTGGGTCAGGCCAAGTAGCTCGTTCTTAGACTGCACATAGACCAAATAATTTATAAATGGTCTATGGACTGCACTAATGGAGAGACTATGCTATGTTGAACAGGTAACCCAAAGCCGGTAGCCACACGTGTACTGTTTAGACTTCAACACTTTTTCGTCACAGGTTCAGTGTCTTTTACCTACTCAAACCGCAAGTGCAAGTGGCAGGATGACTTTTTCTTCTTCTGCGTGGTTTAAAAAAAATGTATACGAATTTTAATTTTTAATTTTTTTTAAATTTTTTTTTTACATGTTTGACTGTTTTTACCCCGCCATTTTGGCAGCCACACGCCGCTTTCAAGGGGAGTCAGGGAGACAATTTTGTCTGTCTTATCAGTCATTGCGGTGACCATATATTACTATTTGTATATATTGGTTTAAACTGTTTTATTCAACGTTTGTGCATTATTTACAAAAAACGCATATTGAGTAAACAACAACAAGCATAATGCTTATAGTGGTGTTTACAGTTTTCTAGAAAAGTACATGTAAATGGCGGCTATTGTACAGTTTAAATGAAAAGCAAGCAAACATGAAAAGAAAATTGAATGAAAATTGTACATCAAAACAAAAATCCGTTTAAGAATACATATATAATATTTATGGTGTTAGCGAGTAAGAGATAGGGAGGGAGAGAGGGAGGGGGAGAGTGAGAGAGAGGGGGAGAGTAAGAGAGAGAGAGAGAGGGAGAGAGAGAGAGAGAGAGAGAGAGAGAGAGAGAGAGAGAGAGAGAGAGAGAGAGAGAGAGAGAAAGAGAGAGAGAGAGAGAGAGAGAGAGAGAGAGAGAGAGACGAGTAGACGTATCGATTTTGCTTTCACTTTACATGTTTATCTGTTCGAAACGGCCGGACTGTCCAATAAATCCCTGCACTGTTAAAAAGATGTTTTTGTTAATTTTTGTTTGCAAGGAGGGGTTTCCATGGAGTAGAATATCTGTGTGTATGAGGTTGTTGGTTAGTTTGTTGATTGTGTTGTTTCTTGCAGCTAAGTGTAAACGGCATTCCAGTAAGAAGTGTGTTGCGGTTTCTGTTCCGTCACCACAGTCGCATACGCTGTTTTCCGCAAGGTGTCGCTCAACTAAGTCTTTCTTTAGATCACTAATATTAAGTCTCATTTTTGTGTGGATTATTTGTGTTTGTCGACTGCCACTGTAGAAGTAAACGGGAATTTGTGTGTCGTCTTTTGTTAAGTAATGTTTAAATTCCCCGAGGGAGTCGGTTAACTGTATTTGTTCAGGTAGTTGGTTCCAGAGTACTGTTGTCGAAGGAAAAAAGGATGTTTTGTACGTTTCTGTTCGATGTGGGGGTATACTTCGTTCTAAGGGGCGGTGTCTGTGGTAGGGGTTGTTGGCTGCTACGAGAGGTGGGAGTGCTGCTTGTAGGTATGGGGGGGGTCTTGTCGTGAATAATTACGCCTTTCAGATAATGATTGGAGTCCAGATTCTCCGTAAAGCTTAAAGTGACTGGTTCCGCGGACAGCTCCGATGATTGTTCGTATTGCATCTAGGTTTAACTTTTCGAGTTCATCTGTTAGGGTTTTGCTACAATTGTCCCATATTATGTCGCAATAATCAAAGTGTGGTAGAATGAAGGATTTAAACATAATTTCCAATGATTTTCGACTCAGTCTATATTTGTATGTACGCAAGCAAGCTACGAGAGTTCTGCACTTTGCAACAAGAGATTTTATATGTTCATCCCATTTACAGTTGTTTTGTATTATTATTCCTAAGTGTTTGTGATTTTGGGAACTTTCAAGGATGGTATTGCCAAAGTTTAGATCTGCGATATCAGGGGTTCTTTGTGTACAAAAGTTCACCAATTCAGTTTTTGCATGGTTAAATGCTACCTTCCATGTTTCTGCCCAATTTACAATTTTTTCAAGATCTGAGTTTAAAATTTCGGCACGGATGTTGTGATTGGCTAAAGACAAGTACATACTAGTGTCGTCAGCAAAAAGCTTAATCGTAGATTCTATATCACGTACAATGTCGTTTACATAAATTAGGAAGAGCAAAGGTCCAAGCACTGAACCTTGAGGAACTCCCGCTACTACTGGAAGATAAGTTGATTTACTGCCTTTTAATACAACTGCTTGCTTTCGATCTGTTAGGTAGTCTGTAAACCAGTTTAATAATGGCCCATTAATTCCAGCGGCTTCGAGTTTATGCAATAAGCCCCGGTGCCAAACTCTATCGAATGCTTTGGATATATCAAAGAAGATTGCTTGGGTAGTTATTCTATTATCGAGTGATTTGCATATGTCATTGTATATTGTAAGAAGCTGGTAAACAGTTGAGTCTCCAGGGATGAAACCGGACTGCGACTCTGTAATGATATTGTTTTGTGTTAAGTAGTCAAAGACATGAATTTGTATACATTTCTCTAGTGTTTTGCCAACACAGCTTAGGAGGGAGATTGGACGATAATTACTACATGTATCTGTGTTTCCCTTTTTATGAACTGGTGAAACGTGGGCTATTTTCCAAACTGACGGAAAAAGTCCTTCACGTAAAGACCGATTAAACAGTGCAGTTAGGCTGTCACAAATCACTTCGCAGCTCTCAATTAAAATTCTATTGTGGATTTCGTCTGGACCGACTGCTTTTGTTTTGTCTAGTTTGTTAATCGTATTTATAACTTCTTCGACTGAAAGTGTGAGAGTGTTTATTCTGCAAGGAAGCCTTGGTACTTCAGGAATGTCTGACATATCGTCTTCGACAATGGACTGTTGGATAAAGAAGTCGTTGAACAAGTTTGCTTTTTCTAGGTTAGTATAGTAGGTTGTTCCGTTTGACGTCAAAGGAGGAATTTCATTGGGGTTTGATCCTTTCTTTGATAAGAATGATTTAACTAGTTTCCACCAATTTTTAGTACCAAAGTTATCTCCACTGGATACTTTTTTGTCTAATTCTTTTATATATTCTAATTTCCGATTACGAATTGTGTCAGTATAATTATTGCGAGTCATACGAAAGTGTTCCCAGGCCTCAGGTGTGTTTAGTCGCACTGCTGTATCATGAACTGATCTTTTTTTGTCGCGTAGTTTTATAATTTCCTCTGTCATCCATGGTGTGTCTTGATCGCGAACAGTTATTGTCTTTACTGGCATGCATAGTCTTGCGACACTTAACAGCTTTTCGGAAAATGACCTGGCAGCTTCGTTGACAGTGTGTAGCGTTGCAATGCTCATCCAGTCGATTTTCCTCAGTTCGATAAGGATTTTTTCTTTGTTTAATTTGGAATAGTTAAATGTTGTTCTTTTAGATGCAGGAGTTTTATGTATGTGTTTCTTAATTGTCGCACATGGCACAGAATGGTCGCTGCAAATAGGGGGTAGAACGTTAATGCTTTGCACGATGTCTACACTCGAGGTAAGAATAAGGTCAATGCATGACGATGTTGTTTCTGTAACGCGGGTCGGAAGTGTAACTAGTTGTTGTAGACTATTTAAAGTGATAATATCAAGAAGATGCTGCGACGGGTTGTTTGTAAAATCTTAATTGAAATCACCAAGAATAATGAAGCGGCGATATTTTTAATTGACTGATCGATTAGTTTCCAGTATTCTACATTAGAGTTAGGCGGCCTATAAAATGTACCTATTAACAGCGTATCCTGGTTTAATCTAGTTTCAACCCATACGGCCTCAAGCTGGGGGATCAGAAGGTCATGCCTTGGTTTGCACACAAGACTGTTTTTCACGTATACTGCTACCCCGCCGTGGGGGTCGTTAGGTCTGTCTTTACGAATTGGGGGGTGATAACCTTTGTATATATTGACAGACACACAGACAAATACGCACACAATTTCACGCAGACACAACTGCACGGACATACAGACACTGACAGACACACGGACGCAAACACACGGACACATGAACACGCACGCACGCACACGCACACCCACACACCCCCCCACACACACACACTTACACCGACACACACACCGACACACACACACACAGACACACACACACACACACACACACACACACACACACACACACACACACACACACGTTTTCTGTTTATTTTGTTATCAAGATCAAATACCGTTCCATGCAGACTCTCAAAATCTAGTCATTCCAGTCATTCGCCTACACACTAATAATATAACTGTAGATTTCGGGTATCACGTATCACGTTAACAAAGTTCCACACCACTACCATATAAATATAGCATGGGCGCGAAGTAGACACACCATTCGCCTCCGACAGCAGACTCGCTTGGCTGATTCAGGCCCAGTTGATCTGCCATACAGAAAAGTGTAGCTGCAGTTCGCTGCAGTTCGGTTTGTCACAGTCCCCCACAGTCTCTGAGCGCGCTTGGGCACATGTACGTAGGATAGCCTACATTGATTGTGGAAGACATGCGTAGCTTAAAAGGATATCATATTCCTTCCTGTCTGAACTCTCATGTGCAAACAACATAGATCTGCACAGGCTTTTACATGCGATAAGAGCATCCTACCACTTGGACACATACCAAAAACTTCAACCTTGCTGCTCCCTTCGCAGAGTGAGATCACCCCCCCCCCCCTCCCCCCTTGAAATAATTGTGTAGATTATAGGTGTTGTTCTTCACGAAATGAATTCAACGTAACACTCCGATTCCTGGCGTCTAGAGTGCAGTCTTTCTTTCTTTCTTTATTTGGTGTTTAACGTCGTTTTCAACCGAGAGTGCAGTCATGCGGTTGAGTTTTGGTTTGAGTTCAAGTGGAAGGATGCTCTTAATATCTCGCAAACAAAACCCAGGGCTGATCTGAAGTATGTACGTGATGGTTTACACGTACGATCACGAGTCGCTCGATAGCTCGAACCATCAATCATCTAGCTGTAAGAAAGGTCGCGTAAACTGTTGTTCTAAATGATCACGATCAATAGTAGCAAACATCACCAGACTGTTTTCTTCACCCCGCAGAAATATGGAGGGTGGCCAAGAAGAAGGGGAGCGAGGGTCACCTTTGCTGACCAACGGCAATGTGGCAACACTGACCGTAAGTTTTATTTTTTATTTTTTATTTTTTATGTTTCTTCTTTTTTTTCTTTTTTTTTTCTTTTCTTTTTTTTTTCTTCTTTTTGTTGTTGTTGTTGAGAGAGAGAGATCAAATCAAATCAAATCAAATCAAATTTTGTTTTACGAGGGTTGTGACATAATCAATATAAACGAGCTTCTTTTCAACCAGCCCTCGCCAGAGAGAGAGAGAGAGAGAGAGAGAGAGAGAGAGAGAGAGAGAGAGAGAGAGAGAGAGAGAGAGAGAGAGAGAGAGAGAGAGAGAGAGAGAGAGAAGGAAACAAAAACGTATTATCTTTTTTGTGAACGCCTGCCTCACGCGTCGTGCTGCTTCAATTGTTCGGAATAATTGTTTTTCTTCGTCAGCTGCCGGTCCATACATCATTTATGATTTCAACGATAGTCCTAACAGTCTTATATTCTCTGCTCAAGCAATACAATCGATCACGTAGTTTACTGATTGCTAGCTCTCAATCAATAAGCGGAACAAAGTTCAAGTGCCGTACTCACGCAATTGCTGAACAGGGTTATAATGTTCGCAATCGTTAGATTATTCTTGACCTCTCCGGCGAAACTATGTCAGAGCCCAAGAAACGTACCTCGCATGTGGTTCGACCTTTTTGTCCTGATGTGCACGTAGAAGCGAAATTGGCTAGATGGGATGGGGGTGGAAGGTGGTGGTGTTGAAGAGAAATTATCTTTATGCACATCCAGCGCGGATTTTCAGGTGCTATGATATCATACAAAACAAAGGATTTAACAATTCACAGAGACCTCTGAATCTAATCGTTGTTTGTTTGCTGTTTTGTCGGTTAACACGTGTAGCCTACTCATAACTTCGCGAGATAACAAGAAATTGCTTTGCTGTGTTGAATGTAGACTGCACAACGTTTCAAATAAATACAAGTGAGAAATATATCTGCGTTTACCGTATAACTTGCCTAAAAAAAAGTAAAACAAAGAGGAGGGCCTATGTCCATCGAAGATTCTTTTGAACTTTGTTGTTGTTGTATTTGTGTGTGTATTTGTGTGTGTGTGTGTATTTGTGTGTGTGTGTGTGTGTGTGTGTGTGTGTGTGTGAGTGTGTGTGTGTGTGTGTGTGTGTGTCCCTCCCCGGTCACCCCAAAAAGATGCTTGAAGGATTGGAATTAAAATATAGAGCCCCTTTTCTTTCAATAAACAACAAGGTTACTTCCACGGCCTAATACATTGAGAAGGCAGTGATCACGGCTGCGATACTCAACCCTCGAGTAACTCAAACTAACCAATCAGACATCAAAGACTTTTATTGAACTTTTTCATCTCTTTCCGCAAAAGAAGATATTCTGTTCTTTTCTTTCACAAAGAAGTTCATTTTCCGGGCTGGAGATTGACAGATGTTTCGAATGGCAGGACTAAGTTAACATTAGCAAAAAGCGATCTGTGACCGTGTATTTTTTATTTTTTATAATTTTATTTCGGTAAACAAGAACGGATCCAGGTTATCTCAGATCGTGGGAATAAAAATAAACTACGCTTAGACGATTGGACTTTGTATTCAATCGAATAACCTATATGCTTTGACGATTGGACTTTGAAATCAACCAAACACCTTCGCAGTAGGCAGAAAAGCGTTTACGTGTTTTATTTTTCTGTACACGATTCACTTGTATTTGGTGTCAGGCACTGCTTACAGAATATGAACGCAAGGATTTTGTCTTCACATTTATAATTCACAAATTCGGTAATTTGCAGCACCAGTTGGTCTTGTGTATAAGAGCTAGTAGGCAATACACACAATCGCTGCGTTGGCTATCTCTCTCTGTGTCTCTCTGTCAGTCTCTGTCTCTGTCTGTCTGTCCGTCTCTGTGTCTGTCTGTCTGTCTGTCTGTCTGTCTGTCTGTCTGTCTCTCGCTCTCTCTCTCTCTCTCTGTCTCTCCGTCTTGGTCTGACTGTCTGTCTCTCCCCCCTCTCTTTGTGTCTGTCTGTGTGTCTGTTTGTCTGTGTCTGTCTGTCCGTCTGTGTCTCTCCCTCTGTCTTTCTGTCTCTCACTGTCTCTCCCTCTCTCTGTCTCTCTACCTCCCCACCTCTCTCCCCCGCCCGCCGCCCCCTGCCCCCACTCTCTCTCTCTCTCTCTCTCTCTCTCTCTCTCTCATTCTCTCTCTCTCTCTCTCTCTCTCTCTCTCTCTCTCATTCTCTCTCTCTCTCTCTCTCTCATTCTCTCTCTCTCTCTCTCTCTCTCTCTCTCTCTCTCTCATTCTCTCTCTCGCACTCTCTCTCAATAACTCTGTCAAAATGTTTACATGTCCCTACAAGGGATCCCTGCCACATGTATGTCAATCAATTTGTGCACTTAGCTGAGTGTTGGTCATTTAACGACATCTGAGGTGCGTTGCTTAGGCAGACCGTAACAGAACGTTTGCAAACGTTTTTTAGGCAACGCATAGTTTTGTCGTATCGCTCGCGAACGCTCGCGAACGTTAGCAAGCGCTTGGTACGAGTACCATTGTCTGGGGTCACTGAAGCGTAACAAAGGCGACAGCTCGCCGAGAATGGTCTAGGCAACGGGGGTTTGTGCCGAGCATTCTGTAACTACGTACCTGAGAGGTGGCACGCCAGAAACTATTGTTTTTGTACTGAGCTTGCTGTTTGACTCTCTCTCTCGTTCTTTCTATCGCAGTCTCTCTCTCTGTCTTGCGTGCTCTCTCTCTCTTTCTCTGTCTCGCTCTCTCTGTCCCTCTGTGCCTGTCTCTCTGTCTACGTCTCTGTCTCTGTCTCTCTCTTTCTCATTCTTTCTTTCTTCCATATCCCTCTCCCTATGTCTTTCTCTTTCTTTCTACCTCTCTCTCTATATCTGTCTGTCTCTCTTTGTGTCCGTCTGAAAGTCTCTCTCTCGTATCTTTTTTGCTCTCTTTCTCAGAGTCTCTCTCTCTCTCTCACACACACACACACACACACACACACACACACACACACACACACACACACACACACACACACACACACAGAGTCAGAGCTAGAAGAATGCGTGCAGATAGTGACACTTGCGGGTTATTGTGATGAGGCATACAGAGGGAAAGGGTTAGGGTTAGGGTTAGGGTTAGGGTTAGAGAGATAGAGAGAGCGAGAAAGAGAGAGAGAGAAAGGGAGGGAGAGACAGACAGACAGACAGACGGACAGAGAGAGAAAGAGAGAGACAGAGACACGGAGAGAGAGAGAGAGAGAGAGAGAGAGAGAGAGAGAGAGAGAGAGAGAGAGAGAGAGAGAGAGAGAGAGAGAGAGAGAGCGCAAGCTATTTACTCCTAAACCTTCACCTTTAATCAACCTTTATTGACTGTGACATGAAGACCACAACACTTTTTCACGGAATCAACAAGAAATCCAACTGTGAATCTGACCACCACCAAAAAAAGGAAAGCCCCTGCTTCTCCACGTGGGGTACGAAACACACACACACTCACACAGATATCCTGAGGGCCAATGCTGTTACAAGTACAAAGCGACTGTTTGCATGATCGCCCCCAATATGCATGCATGAACTCGGCCGTCAGCGAAGAGACGGGTCCATTTAGTTGAAAGTAGGTTGAGAGGGTAGAACAGTTCGCCGCGAACATAGCGTTGCCTACAGCATGAAAACTTTTTGTCTCTTCGCGAACAGATTGTTAGCTCTAGGCAACGCACCCCAGATGTTGTGCCCATCATCAATTGATTATTATCTGCAACAGATGGTTTTAACAGAGTGAAATAATAAAGGAGCACATATTGCACAAACCCAAAGTGCCAGTCGATCAACGCTGCTGTTCTGTACATGTGTATGCACATGTTAATGTCAAACAATAGGTTTAGACAACCGTGAACATTTTGATTGCAGAATGTTCGCAACCATTCTCAGCAATGAGGTGGAATTGCGACGTGTGAAGTGATAAATGATCTGACTCAGCATAATATTGATAGGGTTTTTCACAACAGCTGTTCTTCCTGCAAACTTCAGCAATTAACACATTTCCTATAATTGTTTTAGGGAACTGACATTTTCAGGAAACTTGTCACGAAGTGGTTTGCATGTGAATTTATTATGCGTGTTCTGCCCTTTTGCACTGTCTCTACCCTTTCACACCAAACACTTCAAAAACAGAACTTGGGAGGATGCAGGCTCATTATTTCCTCAACCAAAACAACATACTTCTTCACTTTAAATACATCAATACGAACAACTTTTCAACACACAGTTCGCACAATCTTCCAGCTTTCACTCAAGGCATGTAAATACATATTATAACAATACTTTCTCAAATATAGATTAACGCACACAAGAAGGTACCAACAGACACTCACGAGTTCGTCTCACGGCTCACTGCATGTCGCCAGTTCACTTACTTGTCCCGCTGAATCGTCGTAGAATAATGAATTCAGATGCCAACACACAGAGATGCTAACACACACCTTTCGCTGAAGATGCCAACACACACCTTCCACTGAAGATGCCAACCCGCACCTTTCACTGAAGATGCCAACACACATCTCATGGAAGATGCCCACACACACCTTCCAGGTTTCTCCCCGAGAAACCCTTCCGCCCGTAGCGGAAACAACCGTCGTCAGCTACGACCGGTCTCGATGAAGACTCCACTCGTCTAGTCATCTGCGCAGAGGTGGTCCCTTGCTTCCACCGTCGTCTAGCGCTTCTCTCGTGTAAGGTCCCTCCCTTATACGCCATGGAAAACCCTCATGGAAACTCCTAAAGAATTTAACCAAGTCTTAATACAACATTCTCTAAAACCATCTCTTCTTCCAAACGTTCATGTACCACTCATACATTCTCGTTCATTCCACGTTCACATTCCGTACAGATTCAATATCCAAACTAACACTTAATCAATGAATAACACTCCCCATACAAAGCATGACCGTCTTAAACATAACATAAATGCCTAGCAATTATGTTCAAGAAATTCCCCATGAAAAACCGTGAAACAATTACATCAAGAATTCTCTCAACGCTTCACACTAAGATTGGGTGCACTTTATACACACTAACCTTTACGCTCCAGCTATGTATTCCAGCGTCACTAATATACAACATAGTAAATCATTTACCTTAAGAGACCCGTCTCTTGAAAGAGTACTTGTTCCCAGAACAAGTCTGACACACGCTGAACAACCTTCCCGGTTGGAAATCTCACACGCTGTGACGTTATTTACCTCAGACCAGCTACATGTCTCAAACACAACTCACATCAAGCTAAGCCAGTTTTACGTGCAACACCCGAAACACGTGAATAACGCCAGTCCGGTCAGCTACCCTCGCCTGTACAACATTTAGGGAGGTTAAAAACACGACGTGGTTTCACCTCACAAATATGCTACTCACATCTTTGTGACATCCCCCTTCCCGGGGAAAAAAGAAAATTCTTGAGTTTTCTTTTGATCAAAGCAAACTTCTTTTTCCACACATCCCATAAACCTGTGGTATGCTCTGATCTACGAATGACCTGGACAAAATGTCTGTCAACGTATTCCTGTCTCATGCTATTGGATGAACCTCGAATCCTAATTCTTGCCGTTAAAGACACCACCGCATCACATGTTTTGAAAATGTCAACCATCTTTCCAAACACCTGTTTCATATCATCTTTTTGACTATCTGTCAAACCAGGATCAAAAACAATATCTCCGATTGTCTCTTCCTTCCCCTTAGGCAATGTAGGTAACGGCAACGTTTTTCTCTCCTCAGTCAAAGGTAACACTGCAACTTTTGCCTCTCCACCTTTACTTGAGACAACACCCTGACTGCCACAGTCAGATCTCAGTGGAATGCCTTCGCGACATCCACTACTTACTTCCTCAACATCAACAACTGTCTCTGCACAACCTGCATACTTCTCATCCTCACGTGACACACTCAACACCTCTTTCAATGTCTCATCCTCTCTCAGCAAACTTTTCAGATCCTCCATGTTAACCGACAAATCAGGAGTAACCACATTTTTCAATGGCACCGGGGAATCCTCCAGTTTCTTTTTGGCTTTTGCCCTACTCGTACCACACACGACCTTCTCAAGTACCATGTCTTCAGTGATTTTCTTGTGACTTACATCAGCACACAATCCAACACCCTGCGTATTCCCAAGGAATAAATCTACTCTGGGTACCACACCCCGAAGATTACCTATCACTAGGTCAGCGACTGGGTCTGTGAGCACACAACATTTCAACTTTCCCTGAAAATATGGGGTATCGACAACCACTTCCGCCAATGAATACAAATCAATCCGTCCACTAAAACCCTTCACTCTTTGGACCTCTCCCTTTATGTACTGGCTTGGTAAGACCAACGATTTTCTTACCCCAGCTACATTAGCTCCTGTGTCTCTCAGTACTGAAACTTGCTTCCCATTAACGAGACCTTCCGCTAATGGCAACGACCCGAATGCCGCCGAGCTAACCAACACTCCAGCGTCCTGACAACCCGCTACCGACTTCGCTGAATATGCTACCCGAATACACTCTCTAGCGTAATGGCCAAACTGCCCACATCTGTAACATGTGTCCTGATTCTGCTGTTCAGTACCTGTATCTCTAGTACTTCCTTGCTGCCATCCTCTTCTACCCGGCCTACGATCATCTCCTCTGCCTTGAAACCTGGTATTTCTGCTCATACCATCCTGTCTTCTGCCACTATCACCTTGACCACGATTGTAAGACTGTCCTGATCCTCGATTCTGATTGAACGCTACATTTCCAGTCCCCAAAGGATTTACTTGACTCTTTCTGGCCAAACATTTATTTGGATGGGCTGATTTGTACATTTCTGCGCTAGCAATCATGTCTTTTGAATTTTTACAATCACGTTCTTTCAAAAAGACTGCCAAATCAGTGCATACACTGGTAAGAATCTGTTCACACAACACAAAATCAAACAAAGCTTCATATGAGGTTTCTATATCCGACAACCTCAACCAACGGTTGAACAAATGCGTCATCCTTGTTACGTATGTGCCAAAACTTTCATCAGCCTCTGGCTTCGTACTGCGAAATTTCTCCCGAAATCCCTCTCGAGTGCACTGAAACTTCTTCAACAACTCTTTCTTCAAGTCTTCATACGACAAAGTACCCGTTGAAAACAACGAATGAAACAATGACAATGCTCCACCCTCCAGATAAGCTGATAAGTACGTAGCCCACTCTGAATCATTCCATTTGTTCGCCTTTGCATGCGTTTCAAATCTGAACAAGAAACTGTCAATGTCATCTTTATCTTCCTTGAACATGGGGAGTTTTGGGTACTGGGGCCTAATGCTGGGACCTGATCTCCCACCTGCATTCCCACCCGTACCTTGCTGCGCTTCTGCTTTCTTAAACTCCAAATCCATTTTCCTCGCTTCAGTATCTGCTTCTAGCCTCTTTGCATCCAATTCCATTTCTAACTTTCTTGTCTCAGCCTCAACTTTCTTTGCTTCAACCTCAGCTTCTATCTTCTTTGCCTCAACCTCAGCTTCAGCTGCTACTTTCTTTGCTTCAGCCTCAGCTGCTACTTTCTTTGCTTCAGCCTCAGCTGCTACTTTCTTTGCTTCCCTTTCCTGACTTCTCTCTTCTCTATCCACCTGATCCTGGGCAAACTTAAACAAAGCATCTGCCTTTAACCCATGCTTCTCTCCCAATGCCAAATAATCAGCATATGTGTTACCACCAGTATCACTAGTCTCAGCCATCTTTACAACGTCACAATATCAAAGTAATCTCAAAGTAATACAATGGTTCAAGTAACAAGTTCACAAAATTGTTTTAAGTATCAAAAAGTTGTATCATACACCAGTTTCTCGCAATACTAAACACACACAAAAGAGTATCATAAAATACTAAACTAAAAGAAATCTTGTGCCTTTTTAAAAACAATCCTCAAAATGTTTACTACTTAACTATTTACACCACCAGTCTCAAAAATAAACACACTTAATAGAGTCCAAAAAAAAAATTATAATTTAGAAAATATTAGATTAAACAATCAATAACAACTTCAAACACTTGTCAATCAATGTCAAACTAACAACTTTAGAACATCAACAACAACAAAAAATAACAAATAAATTAACTGGAAATTTCAAAGTTTCTCAAACCCAAATAACACACTTTAAATGAAAATTTCAATTCCACACACCACTAACCAGCGTCAGATCCTTTAAGGAAAATCAATCGCCAGAGCAAAACCGAAACAAAATTTAAATCTTCTCAACGACAACAACAAAAAAAATTACCCAAAAAATTTGTCTAAGTACAAATGTTTGCAAAATATTACTAACCACAAATTTTTTTTTTTTAAAAACCACAAAAAATTAAACAAAAAACCCACAAAACTTTCCCCAAACCAACAACTAAATATCAAACACTAGTATAGGGGAGATAATCACCCTATTACTAATCCAACTACAAATAGGAACAACAATAACAATAATAAACAAACACTTTTCAAGCCAGAGTACACAACTAAAAAAAAATCAGAGACCAACCCAAAAAAATACAAAATTTCAGAATTTACAAAAAAAAATGGCACACCCTATACTATTTTATTTAAAATAAGCCTGCACCTCAACGACAACAATTACACACAACAATCAATCCAAGATAGAATCTAAGAAAAATAGTTTTAAAAAAACTATAGGAAAGGGAGCTAGAATTTAGATAGAAAGATAGTTAATAATTACACAGAAAAGGAAGCAAACAGAAACTAAGGCCCTCTCTACGTACGAACTATACAACTACGTAGACCCCTAGAGCTGGAGAGGGGGTGTCCAATAACATACACATAAACTCACTACAACACGCAAAGTATCAAAGTATGTATATTTAGCTACCCTGTAAGCACTTATCAACCACTATTTCTCAATTCTGAAAGGGAAGCAACTGCTTTTTAACTACAACAAAAATCTATCCTTAGAACAAAAACCTATTTAGGGCTAAGTCGGGGTCACCACTGTCACGAAGTGGTTTGCATGTGAATTTATTATGCGTGTTCTGCCCTTTTGCACTGTCTCTACCCTTTCACACCAAACACTTCAAAAACAGAACTTGGGAGGATGCAGGCTCATTATTTCCTCAACCAAAACAACATACTTCTTCACTTTAAATACATCAATACGAACAACTTTTCAACACACAGTTCGCACAATCTTCCAGCTTTCACTCAAGGCATGTAAATACATATTATAACAATACTTTCTCAAATATAGATTAACGCACACAAGAAGGTACCAACAGACACTCACGAGTTCGTCTCACGGCTCACTGCATGTCGCCAGTTCACTTACTTGTCCCGCTGAATCGTCGTAGAATAATGAATTCAGATGCCAACACACAGAGATGCTAACACACACCTTTCGCTGAAGATGCCAACACACACCTTCCACTGAAGATGCCAACCCGCACCTTTCACTGAAGATGCCAACACACATCTCATGGAAGATGCCCACACACACCTTCCAGGTTTCTCCCCGAGAAACCCTTCCGCCCGTAGCGGAAACAACCGTCGTCAGCTACGACCGGTCTCGATGAAGACTCCACTCGTCTAGTCATCTGCGCAGAGGTGGTCCCTTGCTTCCACCGTCGTCTAGCGCTTCTCTCGTGTAAGGTCCCTCCCTTATACGCCATGGAAAACCCTCATGGAAACTCCTAAAGAATTTAACCAAGTCTTAATACAACATTCTCTAAAACCATCTCTTCTTCCAAACGTTCATGTACCACTCATACATTCTCGTTCATTCCACGTTCACATTCCGTACAGATTCAATATCCAAACTAACACTTAATCAATGAATAACACTCCCCATACAAAGCATGACCGTCTTAAACATAACATAAATGCCTAGCAATTATGTTCAAGAAATTCCCCATGAAAAACCGTGAAACAATTACATCAAGAATTCTCTCAACGCTTCACACTAAGGTTGGGTGCACTTTATACACACTAACCTTTACGCTCCAGCTATGTATTCCAGCATCACTAATATACAACATAGTAAATCATTTACCTTAAGAGACCCGTCTCTTGAAAGAGTACTTGTTCCCAGAACAAGTCTGACACACGCTGAACAACCTTCCCGGTTGGAAATCTCACACGCTGTGACGTTATTTACCTCAGACCAGCTACATGTCTCAAACACAACTCACATCAAGCTAAGCCAGTTTTGCGTGCAACACCCGAAACACGTGAATAACGCCAGTCCGGTCAGCTACCCTCGCCTGTACAACATTTAGGGAGGTTAAAACCAAGACGTGGTTTCACCTCACAAATATGCTACTCACATCTTTGTGACATAAATGTCCTGGTTTTGCAAATTTAATGCAACAATAATATGTTACGCACGCACGCACACACATGCACGCACGCACGTACGCACGCACGCACGCGCACACACACACACACACACACACACACACATACTCTCTCTCTCTCTCTCTCTCTCTCTCTCTCTCTCTCGTTACTGAAAGTCAACACACAATTATAAATTCTGCATGAATTTAGAATACTCAAATTAATGCTATCGAGAGGTTGCAAAGGACTTCAAAATGCAGTTGAAACACACTACCATGGGTAGAATTATACCTCAAGTGCATAGCAGCGTCACGCCCTGATGCGCACGACCTTCTTAATATGAAAACCTGTCTCACATTACATTGTCGGTATTCTTCTGCATTTGAATAACTCGCCCTGCATGCTGCGTTAAACATGTTACGAATGCATAAACTTGAAACAGCTCTTCAACCGATCGACGCTGTCTTTTGAGATGTACGAGAGACATAAAGTGTCAGCATGAAAACAGGTTTAAAAAAATGCAAGAAATGCTTCAGTGCATCAAAGAATAATAATTGTGTAAGCTACTAAGTAGCTGGATTACTCAGAAAATTGAATAACGTACCGTTGCATGCACAGAGCAACAGTTTGAGTGTTCTTTGGCAAGACAGCAAGGTTGTGTGCATTGATCAAATCCCACGAATGCTACGCTCATGGTTGTAACCCAATCATAACACACTCCTCGAAACTGATTGAGAAGAAGGCTATTTTTAATTTTTTAATGTTTTTGATTTTATTTAACTCATTCAACCTTGTTGGTAGATGATTTTAGTGTCTGAGGAGACAAAGGGGTTTTACTCATTAGCTTTGAAATGCATGTCTTAGCGGAGAACTAAGCTTACAGTTGCTAGTCCCTTTCTTGCTCTCTTGCATGGGTGCCACCCACACTCGTAGAGCCAACATCATTCGAAACTGCATGGCCTACATGGTTTACCTGAATGGGAATGATGAGCGTGTCACCACAATGGCACGTTAAAGACCTCGGTCATTTTGCCACAAGTGCAGATGGCTGATACCACCTAAACACGCATACACTTGTGTATCTCGTCAAAAGCCGTGAGGGCGGAAAACTCGAATCATATAACCCATATCTTTTCCTTAAGAGGCGAAATATTTAGCCTGTAGGACATAAAGCATTCTCTCTTTCCTTTTTACATTAATAACAATAACAATAACAATAACAGCACTTTATTGTCAATTAAAATATTACATAAAAATGGAAATTTTTCTTCGGCACACCCTGCCTGCCTGTAAACGATTATAACAACAATTGTATAAGACGACACACATAAAACATAAAACATAAAGGGGATACAATCAAATATGATATTGCACTATGTGAATTTACCCTCTTATATCACAGGAGTTGGGTTTCACAGCAGAGTAATCAAGTCAAGTTTTGACTAAATGTTTTAACATAGAAGGGGAATCGAGACGAGGGTCGTGGTATATGTGAGTGTTTTGCCAAAAGAAAACGCACGTGGGCACTAAAATGTCCATCTACACTGTGTCCATTGATTGCAGACAGAGAAGAGCAGCAATGGCCACCAGGTACAGGTGGACAGTTCGGACACTGACCAGAAGATCGGTGTACGCATGGAGAGAAATGTTGGACTGGTCTCTGGAACAGCGCTGATCGTCGGAACAATCATTGGTGAGTGTAGCTGCCAATTATCAACGGCTGTTATGCTATATGGCGGAATAAAGTCTTGTTCTTCTTCTTGTTCTTCTTCTTTTTGTTCTTGTTCTTTAAGAGAGAGAAAAAAGTTTGGACATGTTTTTAGAACTGTATCAATGAATCTGTAAACATACCAAATCTTCTATGATGTACACCAATTGAGATGCATTCAGACTTTTACACACGATACATCGTCACTTAAAGGCATATGTACGCGCTCCCGTGTTTACAAAGTGTAGTTTGCCCATAATCGATGTCAAACGCACCATAAGACCATGTAATGACGATATGTCGCCATGCGCGGACCATATACATGCATTACAGCTTGTTTTAGAGTCTCAAAAACTTTGGATGTAAACAAAGACGCGGAGTTATTTCCCTTGCGTCAACGCTACCTCTGTTGGCAAATCTATAAATAGGACGATCCAGATCAAAATGAAAATTAACATATCTCAACATTGAAGGGGTCCTAGACCACAATATTTTGCAGGGAACTTAATTTAGCATGTCTCCAGCTGTTGGTAAAGCAATTAGCGTGTATAGTCATCGAGTACATATGGCTTTAATTCTTACCTCAATTCAGTGCTGGTCTGATTGCTTCAAAGGGTAAAGGCAGTTCCATAATACTGCACCGAAAAAGCAACGAAGAAGAACGAGCTGACAGGACTTGTGTATCTCGTGAAAAGCTGTGAGGGCGTAAAACTGGAATTTTCATATAACCCATATCATGTCCTTAAGAGGCGACATATTTAGCCTGCAGGACATAAAACATTATCTCTTTCCTTTTATGTTAGAGATCGATCTCCACTACTTTTGGGCTAGTTTTATGGGAGCGGTGCCCATCTCCTCTCCCTCGCTGCCTTTGTCTTTCCAGACCCTAAATAGGGCCAGGTATAATTTCATGTATGCGGCAATAGTACCAATGAAATTTATTGAATAAACTTGTTTAAACCAAATAGGACCAGGTACCCATTTTCAGCTGGGTAGACTGGAGAGTGCTCGGGAAAATCGGGCATTTGTATTCGCACCGGATTGGGATCGAACCCGCGACCTCCAGCGTGAGAGGCACTGGCAATCCGGCTCTTAATTGCTTACTGTTAAGAAAAATCTAGAGCACGACACATCATCACTTAAATATAACTTCAATTCATTGCTGGCCTGATTCAGTGATTGCTGACTGTTAAGATCAAACTAGAGCATGATGCACCGTCACTAAATTCTCTCCTCAATTCAGTACTGACCTCATTGCTGACTGTCAGAACAATCTAGAGCCGGAATTATCTGAGTTATGATTTGTATACTGGTATCTCCACGTTTATTTCAGGTTCTGGCATCTTCATTAGTCCCAAGGGGATGATGGAGGGATGTGGCTCAGTGGGCATGACACTATTGCTGTGGATGGCCTGTGGACTTCTTGCCACTATGGGTAACGCACCGTGTGTGTCACATGGGCAGAGGGGAAGTTTCTCTCCCTGTGTGTGTGTGTGTGTGTGTGTGTGTGTGTGTGTGTGTGCATTTGTGTGTGTGTGTGAGTTTGTGTGTGAGTTTGTGTGTGTGTGTGTGTGCGTGTGCATGTGTGTGCGTTTGTGTGTGAGTTTGTGTGTGTGCGTGTGTGTGTGTGTGTGTGTGTGTGTGTGTGCATTTGTGTGTGTGTGTGTGTGTGTGCGTGTGTGTGTGCGTTTGTGTGTGAGTTTGTGTGTGTGTGTGTGAGTTTGTGTGTGTGTGTGCGTGTGTTCGTGTGTGTGTGTGTGTGTGTGCGTCAGTGCATGTGGAGGGAGGGGTGGGAGGGGGGTGGTAATGGATGTGTTTGTTTGTCCGTCTGTCTGTGTTAGCAGCCACACAATCTTGAACAATATGGTCAAATGGGAGAGGAAGACACCTGCGTCTGTCTTCTTTTTTTTCTGCTCCCCCCCCCCCCCCTTCTCTTCTTAAACCCCCCCATGTATCTCTGATTCTGGCATATCTATCTATCTCTCTCCCTCCCCTCCCCCCCCCTCTCTCTCTCTCTCTCTCCCCCCTCTCTCTCTCTCTCGCTCTCACTCTCTCTCTCTCTCTCGCTCTCACTCTCTCTCTCTCTCTCTCTCTCTCTCTCTCTCTCTCTCTCTCTCTCTCGCTCTCACTTTCTCTCTCTCTCAGTAAAATGTTTGTTAGGGTAACACATCGAAGAATGTCCGTTATCCCTTAAATCTTCTGACATGCTTCCGGATGAGAACCACTTGTTTTGAATAATCATACAGTGATACAGCTACGTTCTTACTTTTTTGTCGCTATTTATTAGCTTTCTAGTATGGTTTTGGCATGACGTTGTTAATTGTAGTGATTTGTGATTAGTAAGTCTGCATTCCTGATCAATAGTGGTTTGATGTTGTTGTTGTGGGTTTTTTTAGCCCCCGGGGCCAAAATCTAATTAAAAACATGGGAAAAACTTGTATTTTGTTTCATTTTTAAAAACCTTCTGCAGTTCACTTTCACAAATTCATTTCTCATGTGAGATAATAAAGTTGTCTATGTCTTTATCTATGTCTATTTTTCAGGAGCGCTAGTGTATGCCGAGCTCGGAACCGCCGTGCCAAAATCAGGAGGAGAGCATGCATACCTCCTTTACACCTTCAACCGTGGAGCCAGCGTGGGCACCCCGGGTAGAATACCCGCTTTTCTCTACGACTGGATAGGAGTGTTGGTCATACGACCCACGATGTTCGCCATCATGGCTCTAGCTCTGGGAACCTACGCGGTGAAACCTTTCTTCCCCGACTGTGAGCCCCCTCCAATGGCCGTGAAACTGGTCACCGCCGTCGCTATGTGTGAGTTGTAAGTGTGAGTGAGGCTGAGCGCGGTGGTGGGTGGAATGGGGTTGGTGATACGGTGGAAACCCCTTTTTAAGACCTCCCAAAATCTGAAAAAAATCAGGTCTTAAAACTGAAGGAGGCCTGGGGTCTTAAAACGGGGATATATTTTCAAAGGTTCTGACCAGAAAGTCTGAAAAAACAAGGTCTTGAAAGTGTGGGTGATGCTGAGTGTGGTGGTGGTTGGAATGGGTTTGGTGCATACAGTGGAACCCCCCCTTTTAAGACATCAAAAAATCTTGGGGAAAATCAGGTTTTAAAAAGGAGGGGGTCTTAAATTGGGGGTACATTTACAGAGGTTCTGAACAGAAAGTCTGAGAAAACAAGGTCTTAAAAGTGTGGGTGAGGCTGAGTGTGGTGGTGGTGGTGGTTGGAATGGGTTTGGTGCATACAGTGGAACCCCCCTGTTAAGACCACCAAAAACCTGAAGGAAACAAATCAAGTCTTAAAAGGAAGGTGGTCTTACAATGACATTTACAGAGGTTCTGGGCAGAAAGTCTGAGACAACTAGGTCTTAAAAGTGAGGGTGTCTTGAGACAAAGCCTTAATTTCAGTTGCAATATTGTGACATATGTACATTACAGCAACTGTAAAAATGAGCTCTTTACGGGAGCAGGAATAAATAAGTTGGCGGATATCTTTGAGAGGGGAAAAAGTGATACAAAGAAAAGATAAAGGAGAGAGTATACCGAGGAAAGAAAAACAGGAGACGAAGAGGAAGACATGATCGACGCACCGGTCTTTGGACAGGCAATTATGATTACTATGGAACGCCAAAACTGAATTTTAACCCAGTGGAATCTACCGGTAGATTAGCAAATCTACCCGGTATCTCTGCACTGGATTGGCTCTCTTAAAAATACCGGTAGAAATTGGGCCAATGGGAGCCTAAGATACCCAGTAGATTTTGATGACACCAATACTACTGAAGCGCACGGAGGACAAAATAGCAATACACCTTATGCAGTGAGGGAAATGACCTGTGAGGTCAGCAGTAGATTGAAACATCATGTAAGAACCGTCTGTTTTTCGCATTCCGTGGGAAACTCGTCGGTTTAATTTTGCTTCTGAAGAACGGCCCAAAGAGAACCTTTTCATTGTTTATACACAGAGCCGAGGTTGTTTTGAAATCCAACAACAGATAGACTGCAAAATTAAGTTCCAAATTTCAGAATTTGAAAAAAGGAATGGTATGTTTGGGAAGGTTTCTTCTTCTTCTTCTTCTTCTGCGTTCGTGGGCTGAAACTCCCACGTACACTCGTGTTTTTTGCACGAGTGGAATTTTACGTGTATGACCGTTTTTTACCCCGCCATTTAGGCAGCCATACGCCGTTTTCGGAGGAAGCATGCTGGGTATTTTCGTGTTTCTATAACCCACCGAACTCTGACATGGATTACAGGATCTTTTTCGTGCGCACTTGATCTTGTGCTTGCGTGTACACACGGGGGTGTTCGGACACCGAGGAGAGTCTGCACACAAAGTTGACTCTGAGAAATAAATCTCTCGCCGAACGTGGGGACGAACTCACGCTGACAGCGGCCAACTGGATACAAATCCAGCGCGCTACCGACTGAGCTACATCCCCACCCTGGGAAGGTTTAGTTATTGACAAAACAAAACGAGCTTGTTTGTAAACGTTGACCTGTCAGTGGACGAAACAGAATGATACACACCAGAACAAATATAATGATGATTTCGGATTCCTGGCCTGGGGGTGGCGGAGATGGATCAACTGCACTTGGAACCTAGCTCACTTGGGACATAGCTCACTTGGGACATAGCTCACTTGGAACCTAGCTCACTTGGGACATAGCTCACTTGGGACATAGCTCACTTGGGACATAGCTGAGCTAGGTGACCTGTTGGTGGCAGAAAATAAACTTAACCAGCTAATAACACATTTTTACCTGTCTGTTTGGGTTTTTTCAGGTATGATCGGGTTCCTGAACTGCCTGAGCGTGAAGGTTGCCACCGGCGTACAGAACATGTGTACCTTCACCAAAGTCGGTGCTCTCATCATTATTGCCATTGGCGGCATTGTGGAGCTCTTCAAAGGTGACCAACTGACCGGTGTCCAAACGCCTTCAACTTTTTCAGTCAAGCGTTTCGTGTGTGTGTGTGTGGGGGGGGGGATGTGTGTGTGTGTGTGTGTGTTTGTGTGTGTGTGCGTTTATGTGTGTGTGTGCATGCGTGCGTGAGTGCGTGCGTGCGTGTCTGTCTGTCTGTCTGTTTGTCTGTCTGTATATCCGTCTGTAAAATTCCTTTATTTGCTGTATAATCAGACTGTCGTTGTCCGTTTCAGGCAACACAGAAAACTTCGAGGAGCCTTTTTCCGACACGTCCGAAAACCCCGCAGCCATCGCCATCGCTTTCTACAACGGGTTGTGGGCCTTTGATGGTTGGTAAGTTTACGAAGAAGGTCCTGAGTGTTCGATGAGTGAATTGTGAAATTTAGATCTAAATTAGTAATAATCTGCCACATGCTGGTTAGGAATGGCCAGGAATCCGAAATCATCCTTATATTTGTTCTGATGTGTATCATTCTGCTTCGTCCACTGACAGGTCAGAGTTTCATTGACGATTTCGTGCTTTCTGTAATGAAAGGTAACATGAACTTACCTTTCTTCTTTTGTCCAACTTTTTTTTAAATTTAGAGATGGCCTGATTTATGCATTAACTGGGGACAAAATCAGCATGGCTGTACTGAAGTATCTAAAGCAGTAGACAATAGCAGTGAAGGGCGACCATGTTGGGATTTTTTAAAAACAGGAATCAAGGTGGCCCCACGTGATCGTCATCTATCTAAACATGCCATCTAATGCTACATCATAAAGACGAATCACAAAACTGAATATAGGATGTGGAAGAAATGTGCATGAGATATACATATGATGGTCATGATAGTCTGCTCTTGTGTACACAGGAACAGCCTCAATTTTGTGACAGAAGAACTCAAGAATCCTTCCAGGTAAGCAACAGCGGCCTGGTAGCTGTTTCTTTGTCTCTCTGTGTGTGTGTCTCTCTCTCTGTCTCTCTGTCTGTCCCTCTCTCTGTCTCTCACTGTCTCACGCACATACATACACTCTAACCTCGTCTGAAATCTACAAATCTTCACCGGTTTTCACATTCTTGTTCATGTTTTTACCCTTGCAAAATAAAACTCCTTCGGGTTACTTTCATTTAGTGTTTAGTTATTTAGTCTAAGTTTTAAATCATTAAATAAATGTTGTTTTTCATGTCAGAAACCTACCATTGGCCATCATGATTGGGATACCGTTGGTCACAGTCTGCTATGTACTCGCCAACGTGGGCTATCTGGCAGTCATGTCGAAGGCTGAAATACTACAGTCCCACGCTGTGGCTGTCGTAAGTTCTCTCTGTCTGAGTCTGTAAGTCTGTCTGTATGTCTTGTTCTCTGTCTCGCACTCTGTCGATCTATCTGTCTGCCTGTTTCTCTCTGTCTGCCTGTCTCTGTCTGTCTGTCTGTCTGTCTGTCTGAGTGTCTCTCTCTCTCTTTCTTTCTTTCTTTCTTTCTTTCTTTCTCTCTCTCTCTCTCTCTCTCTCTCTCTCTGTCTGTCTCTGTCTCTCTCTCTTTCTCTCTCTCTAATGAATAACCACATATGTATGCTCTTCATGCCTCATCTTGATCATCATCATCATCATTATCATCATCATTATCGTCATCATCATCATCATCGTCATCTTTATTATCACGTTTTCCGACCTCCTTTTGTTGGTTAACTTTTTAACTTTTTAATTTTTAATTTATTTTTATTTTTTTTTATTTTTTAATTATATAATTGTGTGTCTATGCGTCCCAAGGACAGATTGTAAGAAAAGGCGTAGCCTTAAATCTAAATCCTTGTAAAATAAAGTTCAATTCAATTCAATTCTCTCTCTCTCTCTCTCTCTCTCTCTCTCTCTCTCTCTCTCTCTCTCTCTCTTCGAGTTTCTCTCTTTTCTCTCTCTCCTTCTCTCATGCTCTCCCTCACCCTCCCTCTCCTCCCTCCCTTCCGTCCCCTTACCAACAAAGTTAAATCACACTTTTTGTTTCCTTACATTCATTTCACTGAAGAAAGGCATGGCCCGAAAGTCTTTGGAACTTGGTGTTTACTGTGTTTTTTTTCTAATTAAACTTTTTGTCTGTGGCTCAGAGATGGGGAGACGTGTTGCTGGGCCGTTACATGGCGTGGTTGATGCCATTCTTTGTCATCGTGTCAACCTTTGGGTCTGCCAACGGTTGCTTGTTTGCCAGTGGCAGGTAAGTTTGAGGCTTTTGTCAAGAATAAATGATCCAAAAGTGTTAGACTGTTGGACTAAAAATCAAAAATCCAGAAACGAGAAAGGTTCTTTATTGGAACGTGAAATTATTGACTAAACGAATTATTCAATGCAACGGTTGTTTTGTTTGTTTTTTTGTTTTGTATTGTTTATTGATGGTTTTGTTAACTGGATAGACTGTTGCGAAATGTAGAAAAAGAATTCAACACTTTACCCTTGACGTTTGTTTGTAAAAATGCATTTGATGCGTTATAAGGCTGCTAATGCTCTCACACACACGCACGCACGTACGAACGCAAATACGCACTTTTCTTTTTTAATTTCTGGTTTACTAACAATCATGGGTCTTTCTGTCAAGTTTTCGAGAGAACTTCAGCATTGTCATCTTAATTGCAGGCATTTTTTTTTTTTACAAAGAAAGCAAAACAAATTAAAATTATAGATAAAATACTCTAGCTACGATATACAGATATATATACAAACAATATTCAAATGAATGCAACGATGTCCAAGGGAGTGAACTGCGTTCATTGTGCCTGTGACAGGTTGTCGTACGTGGCGGGGAGAGACGGCCATTTTCCTGAAGTGCTGGGTTTTATCAGCATGAAGAGACTCACACCCGTCCCAGCCGTTCTTTGGACTGTACGTCTCTTTTTTTTCAGTTTATATTTTTTAAAAAATGGGGGGGTCTCTGTTTTTGTGGGAATCCGCTTTCTTCTGAGATATGAGGGCTTACACACGGAGATGTCTTATTTTACAACCCGTTAACATAAAAAAAGGAAACATTTTACATAGTATATTTATGTTAACTAGAGGCAGAAGTCTATTATACTAGATGTAGTATTTCATCCACTTGTGGTAAAGGTAAATAAAATTATACTATACGTCTCTTCTTGTCGACCATGTTTTTTGTTGAAGTTTACCGTTGTAAATTCAGGGACGTTTTACTACTGCAATCTAAACCTCTGATTTTGAAGAACTTGCTCTTGTAAGTTTAAAAAGGCATTTCAGTTATCATTATGGGGGCGAGGACGCCCCCATTCTATACGGATAGTTTCGAGGTTGACCATGGGCAGCGCCATTTTGTTGTGAAATACGTCATCAGTTTGTGTACACAGGAAGTTGTGACATCCGTCACCCTATGGGAGGGGTGACGTCAAAATTGTTCATCTGTAGAAAGTTGTGAAATCCGTCACCCTATGGGAGGGGTGACGTCAAAATTGGTCATCACAGAGTTTGTGTAACACAGGAAGTTGTGAAATACGTCACCCTATGGGAGGGGTGACGTCAAAATTGTTCAACAAAAACATGATATGTCGCATTGTGCAGGGTCAACTGCAACAAACTCAAACCGAGCCATTCATACCTAGCTGTATTTGAGTGACTTATATACCCGACATTTTTATTTCTTATTTTTAGCACAGGTGTAGGAAAAATCATGAACCAAAATGTTATTTATTTTCTAATTTAACATTTTTTTTACAAATATGACCATGGTCTTTTAAACATACAGTGACATTAAACATTGTTATGTTAAAAAAAAGAAAAAAGAAAAAAAGCTTTTGTGCACAAATCAGAAAATACATTGTACATTTTACCTACATGCCAAACCGTGAGTGTCTGTGGCAAAGCCCGACCCAGGAAATTGCACTGATTTTATATTTAGATCAGAGAGAAATTGTCAAGAACAGGCGCTTGCATTTGGATGTGTCCAATGATAGTAGGTTTGGTTGTGATCAATCAGAATAATGTAGGAATAAAAATGTATGACAGTTTAGTATGATGACATGTAATTCACATATGCTGAAATATGATATTATACATCATGTAATATTATTATGGCTGTTGCCATGACCATGAAACCCAACAAAGGTTTAATGTAATGTAATTCAAAATACCAAAACCGAGCACCTATTAATCTCGTCTTTGCGCGTGAAGATTGAGGCCGTCTGCCAGTAGCGGTTAGGTCATACAGTGGAACCCCTCTCTAGCGACCTTTAAAATGTTGACAAAAATCGGTCCTTGTGGAGGGGGGTCCTTACAGAGGGAGGGGGGCGGAGTCAGGGGGCCACAAAGAAAGTCAGATTTAAAAAAAAAAAGAAAACAGAGAAGTTTGAGTTGCTGACGACCGTTCTCTCTGAAAGCAAACTGCTTCGATTTCATGTTTGTCCTTGGTGTCCACCAGTTCTGGTGCATGTACTACCCTGGCCAAGTTTCCTCTCAAGACATCAAAGAGACCGCCCCAGTATACTCTACAGCCTCTGGGCGAACCACCTCTCATAGCTAAAACTGGGTCAATGACCCCTGGGAAGAAGGTCAGTGTCTATAAAAATTTTACTCCTAGGCCTGCGGCCAGGGGGGGGGGGGGGAGTATACCGGTACCATTTGAGAATCAGACCAAATGAGAATTGAACCATTTGAGAACATCCTTTTTTTTCAATCACTACATCGAAGGCCTGCGGCCCGGGGTTCACATGGGTTGGTTTGTTTGTTTGTTTCAAACCCACACCCATATACACACATTTCCCATTTAAACCATTTGTCGGCCCCCTGTCGATATTTATCGACTAAGTTCCTTGTTCAAGTTACGGAATGAACTGTACGGGTGCGTTTCATTTACAAGGGGTTTAGAAGGAAAACGTCGACGCAACCTGGAAGGGAGATAACAATGTCAATCTTACGTATGTATCCTTGGCACAAAGGGTCAACATTTCCAAAAATAAGGCCTTGAATAAACAAGGCATTATTTCCTGAAATAAGGTCTTATTTTCAAGAAATGGCAACTATGTTCCTCGATCAAATGACTAAATTAATTTTATATGCTTAATTTTTGGGCTCAATCCGCCAATAAATACCACAAAAAATATTCTTTACTTTGTTTAAAAGTGACTTACAACAAAAATAAGTCCAAATGCCTGTTGGTTATGAGCTATGAATTTACAACGCTAAAGTTCAACATTACTCCTTTTTTAAATGTAATTCAAATCAATTTGATATATACTTAAGTTCAACTAAATCTAATTTATTATTGTTATCTTTTGATATTCATCGAAAGCATCCATATAATCGAGTTTACTAATCATTCGAAGCTTGTGAGAAAATGTGCCGCGTGAGTCTTGTTTTTCTTTTTCTTTGTTTTCTAACGTGATAATCGACTTCTGTCGGTTTTCGTCATTAGCCTTTACAAAGTGATCATTTGTTTACAGTATAGAATATATGCAAATCTAAGGCAAAATGGGGCTTTCTACGTAAACTGTTGTTGTGTGTGCTTCAGGTTGGCATAGCAATATGTTTGATAATACCCAGCGACTTGGGTCTTCTCATCGACATCTTCATCTTTTCCTCGTGGCTGTTCTACGGGTGGTCAACGTTGTCCCTGTTGATACTCCGCTACAAAGAGCCACATTTAAAACGGCCGTACCGGGTATGTCGGAGATTCAGTAACTGAATTGAACATGTTTTGTTGCTGTTTGGTTTTCTTTTTTTTCTTTTGCTTTCTATTCTTCTTGTTTAAATGCTGCATAATACGTCACTTAACTTTTGAAACGAGTGTAGCTGGTCTCATCGCATTGTTTAGGGTGTCCATTTTGTTTGATCCATCTTTTTGTTTTGTCCAGGTCCCGTAATTACCCTCTTATGTAAAAACAATGTCCTGTTTGTATTATTGTTATGTACCACGCCTGAATTTCTCTATGAGATAATAGGGCCTACAGTATTCTTATTCTTATTCTTATTTTTCTGTATCCAATTTTTTATTTTTTGTTTTTTGCTTTGCCAAGCACATCATTGTGGGGCTTTTAATCAAAAACATGCATCCGTCTACAATGTATCATCATTCATCCTTCAACATTTACCGTACCACTCAAGGAAACCTAGAATTTGATATACAGTACATGTTAGCATTTCATTATTACGACACACTTCCGATGTAAATGGCAAGTATACAAGACATATATTCACAACATTAGGACAAAACAGACAGACAGACATGTTACATACCATTCCGGTCCACAAGTAATACCGGACCATAACATGCAGAGTACAATGATACTGATAAAAAGAAAGAAAGAGAAAGAGAGAGAGGGGTAGTGATGGTGGTGGTATCATTTACAATTCATACACTCTTAAATACAAATACAAATAATAGACTCATCCAAATCCGTCGCGATATAACCTTGAACGGTTGAAAACGACGTTAAACATCAAATAAAGAAAGAACTCATCCAAATTTCTGAATAAGCCTCCTTATACTGTTTCCAGGTTCCGCCATTCGTTCCAAATATACTCATTTTTCTGTATCAAGGTTTCTGAATAATCCTTTTTTATTTCTGTATCGAGGTTCCGTAATAATTCTTTTTTGCTGTATCAGTCTACGTTTCTGAATAACCCTTTTTCCTTTATCCAGGATCCTTAACTGATAAATAGAGAATACTACATGGCTTGCTGTGTCGTACCAGATTTACACGAGTTGTTTTTTTAAATATTGAACTGCCGCGAGCGAAAGCGAGCTGTTCACTATTTGAAAAAGCAACGAGTGTAAATCTGGTACGGAACAGCAAGCCATGTAGTATTCTGTTTATCCTACATACTGTACTTACGTGTATTTTACTGAAAATGTCCTGCATTCGAGGCAGCTAAATTGAAGACGCTTGTTTTAGAACCTCGATCTCTTCTAAAGCCTCGTGCAATCTATTACGTCAAAGCAAAGAAACGTCACTCTGAAAGTGTGGCGTGACGTGTTAGTTCTAAAGATTCATCGAGGGTAATTAGCGAGCGCAATTTGTGTTTCTATAATGACGTTTGTCTCGGTGACTTTGGCATCATAAGCAGTGGAAAAACAGGTCCCTGCCAGACTTGCTTGACATGACCTCATTTACATGATATACACACGTGTGATTTGAACGATTATTATCTCACGGGTGTCTCTCTCACGTATGTAGGATAATCCTGCGTTTTGTGTATCCAGGTTCCGTTATTAGTGCCAATTCTCGTGCTGTTGGCATGTGCCTATCTGCTGCTGGCACCCATTATACAGAATCCGGGCGGCAGTGGCTCATTCACTCTGCTTCTCCTCGTTCTGGGCCTCGCCGCTTATGTCCCCTTTGTTCACATGAATCTCACACCTCCGGGAATGGGTGAGACACTGAAATATGTGTGTGTGTGTTTGGGTGTGTGTGTGTGTGTGTGTGTGTGTGGGTGTGTGTGTGTTGTGTGTGTGTGGGGGGGGGGAGTCTGACTGAGAGAGAGACTGGAGACAGAGACAGAGACAGACAGAGTGGAAGAGAAAGAGAGTGTGTGTGTCTGTGTGCGTATCATAGTTTGTGTGTGTCTCTTTGTGTAAGTATACATAGAGAATACTACATGGCTTGCTGTGTCGTACCAGATTTACACGAGTTGTTTTTTTAAATATTGAACTGCGAGCGAAAGCGAGCTGTTCACTATTTGAAAAAGCAACGAGTGTAAATCTGGTACGGAACAGCAAGCCATGTAGTATTCTGTTTATCCTACATACTGTACTTACGTGTATTTTACTGAAAATGTCCTGCATTCGAGGCAGCTAAATTGAAGACGCTTGTTTTAGAACCTCGATCTCTTCTAAAGCCTCGTGCAATCTATTACGTCAAAGCAAAGAAACGTCACTCTGAAAGTGTGGCGTGACGTGTTAGTTCTAAAGATTCATCGAGGGTAATTAGCGAGCGCAATTTGTGTTTCTATAATGACGTTTGTCTCGGTGACTTTGGCATCATAGGCAGTGGAAAAACAGGTCCCTGCCAGACTTGCTTGACATGACCTCATTTACATGATATACACACGTGTGATTTTAACGATTATTATCTCACGGGTGTCTCTCTCACGTATGTAGGATAAATTTGAGTGTGTTTGTGTCAGTGTGCGTCCGACCTGATAGCAATTTCCAACAAGAAGGCTTGTCTTTTTCATCGAATGGTGTTAATCTGGACTTGGCGTCGAATCGTTTTGTAAATTTACTTGTCAAAATATGATCTTCAAAACAAAATGTGAACTCGAGTTAGGTGTTAGGTTTATCTACATTATGAAAGAGAGACTGAGAGAGAGAGAGAGAGAGAGAGAGAGAGAGAGAGAGAGAGAGAGAGAGAGAGAGAGAGAGAGAGAGAGAGAGAGAGAGAGAACTCAGAACTCAGAACTTTATTACATAAGGATAAAGGTTTTAGGCTTAGCCTAATCTTCCAACCTGTCCTTGGAACATATACAGAGAATAATTGTAAACGAAAGCAAAGACTGCGCACATACACACACACACATCCACACCCACGTATACACACACACATGCACACATAAACTCACACACACACACACACACACACACACACACACACACACACACACACACATGCACACAAACACATGCACACACACATGCACACACACACACACACACACACACACACACACACACACACATATACACACACACATGCTCGCGCGCGCGAGCGTGCGCTCGCATATCTACACACAAGCACATGCTATCATTTCATACCTAAAATGAACAGTATCTAATCAAAGTATTAAACTAGTAAAACATCAAAATAATGGTCGAGTATAAACATAAAAAACAAAACACTTAAGAGCATTGATACATTATCCGAGTACACAATGGAAACTAGACATCAGGGGCAGTTTATAGTGTGCTCAAATATGTGTGCAACTGCCTTTTAAAGGCCTTTAATGATGCGGATCGTTTGATTTCTATTGGCAAAGAATTCCACAGAGATGATCCTGAAAAAGCTAAGCTGGATTTATAAAGATCTATACGAGGAATTGGAGGAAGTAAATTTTGAGACCCATACCTCTTCGTAACATGTGTAAAATAGGATTGCACATAACTGGGCACATCACCATGAACTACTTTATACATAAAGACAGCCTTATTGTATGCAAGGTGGGTTTTTAGGGGAAGGAAATTAAGGATGTTTAACTTCATTTCTGTAGACATGTGCGATTCATACAGGATAAGTTTTGCAGCACGACGGTACAAAGAATTGAGTTTTAATAAGTGAACATCGCTGCAGCCATCCCACAATGTCGAAGCAAAATTAATATGAGGCATTATATGAGCATGAACGAACATTTTTAATGTTTCAGACTTCGCATAATGTTTGAGTTTTGACAACAAATACAAATTCCTTGATAACACTTTGCAGAGGTTGCTTATGTGTGTTTGCCATTTCATTTCTTCATCAACAGTTACACCAAGTATGCGGTGTTCTTTAACTTGCTGTATTTGAGTTGTACCTAAGGTCAGTTGTAATTTAAGAGGACTTAGCTGATGCTTTTGTCTTGTGGTAATAACAATGCTTTTAGTTTTTTCTGGGTGCAGTATCATGGCATTTGATGTGCACCATTTCGCAACTTCGTCCAAAGTGTTCTTGAGAGAGAGAGAGAGAGAGAGAGAGAGAGAGAGAGAGAGATAGACAGACAGGCGGACGGACGGACGGACGGACGGACGGACGGACGGACAGACACACAGGCACACATACACTGACTCAGACAGACAGACAGGCCGCAGAGACACACAGAGACAATATGACAGACAGATAGACAGACAGATAGACAGACAGATAGACAGATAGATAGACAGACAGATAGACAGACAGATAGACAGACAGATAGACAGACAGAGTCAGAGACAGAAAGACAAACGGACAGAGAACGAACCACACACATAGCTAATCTTATTATGTTTTTATTTTCAGAAAAAGCGACTATGCTGCTGCAAAAGATCTTTGGCATTGTGCCAGAACATCAAGACTGAGCCTGTTTTGTCTGTGTGTGTGTATGTGTGTGCCCAAGGTTGTGCCCGGCGGGCGCGCGCGCGCGCGTGTGTGTGTGTGTGTGTGTGTGTGTGTGTGTGTGTGTGTGTGTGTGTGCATGTATACATTTGTGTGTGTGTGTGTGTGTGTGTCACAGTGTGCGTGTACATGTATACAGTTTGTGTGTATGTGTGTGTGTGTGTGTGTGTGTATACATTCGTGTGTGTGTGTGTGTGTGTTCATAGCCGCTCCTTCGTGACTCCCATACTTCCATTTTTCTCCAAATCACCAGTTTCTGTAACACCGTGGGCTACAGTCATCACTACCAGCAATAGAACACAATCTTCCAGTGGCATATGGGTTAATCAAGTCTTGTGAATGAAACAGACTGTAAAAAATAAAATAACATTAAAAGTCAATGTGAGCTTGTGACCGACGACAGTTACGGTGCACATGCACTTGTGTACATCCGTTTGAACTTGTGAACTCGGATACCCCTGTACTATCGGGGATCCACTAAGGTTTCCGAGACTGTGTTTTGTCTTTATTGGAATGGTCTGATGGAAGAGCCGATTCTTAAATTTGCATAGGTAAAACGATTGTTTTTTTGGTATAAGTTTCTGGAGTAAAATTGTGATTAATGTTTTTGTGAACAAGAAACAATTGACAGGTGAATTTATTCCATCTCTCTTTTTCTCTCCGCCGCGATGTAATTTTGAATAGTTGAAGGTGATGTTAAACACCAAGTAGAGAAAATAAAGGTACTCGACACCCCTCGAGTCGAATGTATGTTAACCTTGTGACGCAGGCACGCGGAATGTTGGGCCCTGGGGCCTACTGAGACTTTCTTTCTGCTTGGAATTCTGAAGAAAGACAACGTATATTTTTGTGCGTGTGTTTTCTGGACGCCTGGTGTGACATGTTTGGTCACAGGCTGAAATCCTTTGGGATGTGAGGAATTCTTTTGCTGGTAGGTTAATACAATTTTCTTTCTGTAAATGGGTAAGCAGTGAGAAGAAGAGTATGCTGCTTGGGGGAGGATTTATTTGAATGTTCATGAAGACTGTTTTATGAGTTGAATGTTTGGGAAAACTTTTGTTTATTGAATGCTTTAGAAAACCGTTTGAGAGAACGGTATTGTAGGTATGTTATTTGATAGGAATGATGTGTTTTGTTGTTCACAGAGTTAGTTTGTGGTAGTTGAAATTGTTGAGTTGTTTACGTATGCTTACGGCGTGCATTCTGTGGTTTGCAGGATGGCGGAGTGTGCGACGGGGTCTTTTTTTTAGATGGGGTTTTCGTAGACGGGTTTTTTAGTGGGTTATTTTAGCTAGGTTTTTGTAGATGGTTTTTTAGTGGGTTATTTTAGCTAGGTTTTTGTAGATGGGTTTTCTAGCTAGGTTTTCGTAGATGGGGATTTTGTAGATTAGTTCTCGTAGACTGGTTCTCGTAGATTAGTTCTCGTGGACTGGTTCTCGTAGATTAGTTCTCGTAGACTGGTCTTCGTAGACTGGTTCTCGTAGAATGGTTTTCGTGGACTGGGTTCTGTAGACTAGTTTTTGTTAGAGGGGCTCAGTGAGTTTTTGTAGATTTGTTTTTTTTTAGAATTGTTTTTAGGTTGTTTTTTTTTAGATTTCGTTTGTTTTAGATTAGAGTTTCATTGTGTTTTTTGGGTTAAAGTGGAGAGTGAGGATTTAGAGTAGAGTTTTAGAGTGTAGTTTGGAGGAAGGATTTAGTGTGTTTTTAAAGTGTAGCTTTAGAGGGAGAATTTAGAATAGTTTTAGAGTGAAGAATTGAGAGCGTTGTTTTTGGAGTTGTTTAGTCCTGTTGCAATACATTGAAAGTTTTGTATTTGAAAGTAAACCCCTGTTATCCCACACATTCCCCTTTTCATCTTATGGAATAAAAGAACCTGGTAATATAACTTGTGTCAGTTGCTTTGAGTGTTTGTGCTCGGTGAGAAAGGGTAAAGTAAATTGGCACTCGGTTACATCAACAGTTCTGATGACTAGGTGTGAAAGGAGTTATGGTTGGAATCTTTAAATCTTTTAAAATATTCTGTACACACTGGCACACACTCACACACACTGGCACATGCATGCATACACGCACACACGTACACACATTCACACACACACACACACACACACTGGCACACGCATGCATACACGCACACACACACACACACACACACACACACACACACACACACACATTCCGGCTTCGACGCTGATTTTTTCAGTGGATAATAAGCTTTCCCATCTTCGGTATGTCGATGAAAAGGTACGTAAAGACAAGGAAGAAAAGAGCCGGGGAAAAACCATAATAAACTCCGATCACAGCAGGCACAGTCGATCCTGTTCTTGTGACCACCTATCGAAAGAGACCCGACCTGCCACAACAATCGAACCCAAAGATCCCAGACGATTTAAAAAAAAAAAAAATCTAATTCACCTGTCCGTAACGACCACTTTTGATCGGTCCCTGAGGTGGTCGTTGAAGACAGGTTCGACTGTAGAAACAAGCAAAGACCTATATAAAACCGAGGCTAATAGCGTTGAGTAGTTATCAAAGGCGGATGAATTCACTTTGGAGGGGGGGTTACAAAATGACTGCGAAGATACAAGTTGACGGCGCCGAAGCGCCTAAGCCTCTAGGGGGGTCCGGGGGCATGCCCCCCTGGAAAATTTTGTTATCCAAAGAAGCAAAATAGAGCTATCTGGTGCATCCTGAGCCAATAAATTACCTCTTTTTTGGGGGGGTGGGGGGGTGGGGGGTTACGTAACCCGTGTAACCCCCCCCCCCTCCCCAGATCCGCCCTTGGTTATCCTATCTCCGGTTTGTCGGTGAAAAGGAGAAAGAAAAGGACAAAAGGTAAAAAGAACTGAAAGGAAACAATTGAAAAGTACTGTCATTAAGATTACAGTGCCTATAGATAAGAAACAATCGTCGACAAAGACCTACAACGCTATGTTGATAATGTCAAGTAGATAGGCAGGGACAAGCAGAGACATATAAACGAAATGGTGCTGATAGTGCTGATGATGACAACCACCGTCAGAGTTTGTAAGGTGACAATGCGCTGAGCTGAACTCTAACCTCACTGACGGCGGAGCAACCATCGTAGCATCGCACTCTCCCCTCAACGGACCTGCATCGCACAAAGCTCTGATTAGATAAACGTCGATACTGTCAACTTCGTCAATACTACAGGCGCGCGAAATTATGAAGAAAGAAAAGAAATAACAACAAAAAATATGCAAAAGTAAAATAAAATAAAAAAACAAACGAGCAAAAACGAAAACGGAGCACACACATATACCTACATACGCACGCACGCACGCACTGGCACGCACGTACGCACTCTCTCTCTCTCTCTCTCTCTCTCTCTCTCTCTCTCTCTCTCTCTCTCTCTCTCTCTCTCTCTTTCTCTCTCTCTCTATCTCTCTCCCTCTCTCTCTCTCTCTTTCTCTCTCTCTTTCTCTCTCTCTCTCCTTCTCTCTCTCTCTCTGTTTCTCTCTCCCTCTCTCTTTCTCTCTCTCTCTCTCTCTTTCTCTCTCTCTCTCACACACACACACACACACACACACACACACACACACACACACACATAGGGCCTACGCACATACACACAAACGAATTTCTTGACAGAACTTGTAAATGTTATCGCCACATTTCTGCAAACTCGAACTCTCGTCATGTGCCTTTGCTTAAAACAACAAGTTTGGGCATATCTGCACAACATCACCTGAAGACAAAAGCCAGAGAGAAAGTGAGGACACGCCTGAACACTAGACTTACCTGTGATTTCTTTCCCCTCCCTGCGGTGCGACTTTTATACACTTAACATCTTCAGGGAATGCTGTGATTGTGTCATCGTCAGGGATTATGTCCGCGTGGGGCTGCCATGTAACGCAAGGAAATCAAGACATTATGATATGGCGACCATATTCCTGAAGAGTTGTTGCCAATACAAAAAATAATATGAATCACATGATTTTTCAGTACAGACAGCTGATTTTTTTCTTCTCGAAGTAAAATTTAACCCGCTTGTGAATTCTAGCATCACAGAAGGATTCTCACCCCTGAATCTCAGACAAGACCTTTTCGGCTTCCGCGGCATTCATCGATAGGAAACTCCTACAGAACACATCCACAGGTGAGACTGTTGTCTATGTCTGTTTGACTAACGATAGTTTGGTTGGCGTACGGCAAAGTAAGATCTGAAAGATATGACGGTTTGGGACAGGTGCGACTGTTGTCTTTGTTTGTTCGACTAAGGTGTTTTAAACGATAGTTTGGTTGGCGTACGGCAAAGTAAGATCTGAAAGATATGACGGTTTGGGACAGGTGCGACTGTTGTCTATGTTTGTTCGACTAAGGTGTTTTAAACGATAGTTGCGGTTGGCGTACGGCAAAATATGATCTGAAAAATATGACGGTTTGGGACAAAACCATTTGGTAAGATATTGATTTAACTATTGGCACTCCCACCGTGGAGAATCAGGAAAATCATTTACTTCACGGCAATTAAGAGACAGTGATTCGATTAATCAATAGTGACGTGGTTACAGTTACCCATGGCCTGGCAGGTGATTATTTTTTAATGTCAAAGTCCGTGAGTGTCGCTGGAACGTAATCAGAAATTTTATTGAGTAAGCTTTCTTTCCAGCCCTTAAACTGACATACTTTATGTTTTCCTGTTTGGGGGTTATACTGGTTCAATACTTAATAGTGATTATTCTAAAACTGTTAAATCTAACTGAACATAGCGTTTTTGTTGAAAATAAGTCGAAATAAGGCAAACACCCATGACTGGCGGAATAAATCCGTGTCAAGTTCGTGTTCTTGTTCATGTTCTTGTTCTTGTTCTTGTTCTTCTTTTCCGTCGACGCATGTATGCAAGTTTCCGTGTACTGTATGTTCAAGGCGCCATGCTTCTCCTCAGTGAAACGATCATTTCTCAGGCTTTTACATACAACATAAACACCCTTTTGTTTTTTAAACACTTTTCGCTAGGGCCAGACATCTTGGCTGCTTCCTTGGAGAGTGATAATTTTTCAAAAAAAGTATTTCTTATGGAACCACAGTTCATGCATCAAATCATGCGAAAGAATGCTTATCTCACACTGATCATGCAGATTCTGGCGTTGTCAGATTCCATTGGTCAGCATGAAGGTCCTGTGCCTGCTGACGCTGAGTATGCTGGTTCTGGTTCTCGCCTACCGGATCCACCTGGTCTTGCAGCGCCCTCTTCCGCCAGGCTTACCGGAACCGGAAAAGATCCGCTGGCTCGATGAGTGCGGACGAATTGCTTTGGCGGCTGTAAGTTGTGCAGTGGTTGTGGGTTCAGATTTTCTCTCAAGCCAAAGTTATTTCCGTGCATAATCAGTGAGACATTAACAGCAAACAATACCTGCTGTCATCTTTAACTGACAGATCAGAAAGTCTGTGTGAGTGTGTGTGTGTGTGTGTGTGTGTGTGTGTGTGTGTGTGTGTGTGTGTGTGTGGCCGGGGGCGATTGTCAGTTACAACAAGAAGGGCAAAGCCCATACAACTCACATGCTTGACCTTGACCTTTACATGACCTTGACCTTCAGCAATGACATCATACACTAAGAACTGCTTTACACATTTTTCCTACCAAAATACATGTGACCTTGACCCAAGGTCAAGGTCATGCAACACAAAGCTGTTAATTCAAGACATAGGAAGTACAATGGTGCTTATTGGCTCTTTCTACCATGAGATATGGTCACTTTTAGTGGTTCACTACCTTATTTTGGTCACATTTCGTAAGGGTCAAAGTGACCTTGACCTTGATCATATGTGACCAAATGTGTCTCATGATGAAAGCATAACATGTGCCCCACATAATGACATTAATGTTTAAGTTTGAAACAGTTATCTTCCATAGTTCAGGGTCAAGGTCACTTCAAAATATGTATACAATCCAACTTTGAAGAGCTCCTGTGACCTTGACCTTGAAGCAAGGTAAACCAAACTGGTATGAAAAGATGGGGCTTACTTTGCCCTATATATCATATATAGGTGAGGTATTAAATCTCAAAAACTTCAGAGAAAATGGGAAAAATTTGAAAAATAGCTGTTTTTTAGACAACATTTATGGCCCCTGCGACCTTGACCTTGAAGCAAGGTCAAGATGCTATGTATGTTTTTTGGGGCCTTGTCATCATACACCATCTTGCCAAATTTGGTTCTGATAGACTGAATAGTGTCCAAGAAATATCCAACGTTAAAGTTTTCCGGACGGCCGGACGGACGGACGGACGGGGGGAGGGGGGACGGACGGACGGACGGACGGACGACTCGGGTGAGTACATAGACTCACTTTTGCTTCGCATGTGAGTCAAAAATCAAACAATCTTTACAGTTAACAGGTACTATCAGAAGGAAAAACAACATTCTTTCCTCAAAAACTGTTTCCCGAGCCCCTTATCCTGCCTCGACATAACAAAATTAAACAAGAGGCGAAGCCTTCAAGGCTCACGTAAGAAATCGACAAACAGTAACACAAACTCAATCACTCCGTCACACATACACACACACACACACAGTAAGCAAGGTGAAACTGTGCAAGAAAGCGAGACCCTGGATCTGCCAATTAGTCTCGGCCCGCTCACAATAACAATGACCGAGACTTTCAGTAATTCCTTTGCGTGACGTCTAACCCTCTTACGTCATAATGTGACGTCTTCAAATGGTTTCTATCACACACGTCAAACACTTTTGACCGAGACGTAATCTTCTTATGCGAGCTTTATCCATAGACTCGGAAATGTTAAAGTTTCTATCACACACACACGCACGCACGCACGCACGCACGCACAGACAGACAAAGTTTATCATCGCATAGGCTACACTTACGTGAGCCAAAAATCATCATTGCCTAAAAACTTTTTGCTTTTCCATTAAAACAACATCTTTCATACTTTGTTGTCAATTGTCAAACGTTCCATAAACGTACGTTTCTTTTTTTCTTCTTTTCTTTATTTTTTTTATTCATTATAAGACCTTAATTAATTATTAATCGCTATAACAACCTTGAAACCTGTCTAACTAAATGTGTTTTCAGAACTCTCTGATGCAGTACATTGGGGTCAACCCTGGTAGCGACAGCCTGAAGATCTTGAGCAACACGCTCTTCGCTCTCATGTTTAATCCGCTACCTTGGCAGCGTCCAGACCCCGTCACGTTGACGGTATGGTTTGACCAGTGTGTGTGTGTGTGTGTGTGTGTGTGTGTGTGTTTTAGTGTGTGTGAAAGGGAGGGTGTGTTTGTGTGCGCGCGTGTGTGTACTGTGTGTGTGTGTGTGTGTCTGTGTCTGTGTGTCTGTGTGTCGGTGTGTCTGTCTGTGTCTATGTGTGTGTCTGTGTGTACACACGCGCGAGTACGTATGTCTGTAAATCAGCACACTCTTGACCATGTCCACATGCACGCATGTCGCTATGACAAAATCGACCACTTTAAATTATGACCATTCTTGTCTTTCACCGCTAACCCGTGTCAGTTGAAATCATAAACACCAATAGAAAACTGACCCAACCGGCTGTTTGGTCAGCAGGTCATCCAAGACGTGTATGACGGGGTGCCGGTCAGTGTGTACACACCTCAAAAGACCGCCTCTTCTTCGCCCACCCAGCCCACCATTATCTACTTTCATGGCGGAGGGTGGACCTGGTTGTCTGTGGGTATGTTATTATTCCTCTGCTTTTGCGTTCGTGGGCTTTCACGTCAAACTCGTAGTCACGAGTGGGCTTGGTTTACGTATGGCCATTTCTTCCCCGCCATTAAGGCAGTCATACTCCGATGCCGGAGCTAGGACTGAGTTTTCGAACGCTAAATCCGAACTCTGACATGGATTACTTGGTCTTGTGCGTGCGTATACACACGAAGGGGGTTAAGGCACAATTAGTCATTCTGCACAAAATTGGACCTGGGAGACGTGCTGCATAGCCAAATAGATTGAAGCTTAAATACCAACATCGGGAAAATGTCCACCACTTACCCAAGTAGGCTCAGTCGGGATTCGAACCCCGAACCTCCCACACGGATGGCCGACGTCCAACCACTAGGCTACTCGCCTGTATATTCACTATCGCCTGGCACAGAATCCTGAAACGTGCGGGAACTAACTTTGGTTAGCTCGGAGGTTCGGGTAGGTTTGGGCCGGTTGGGATTATTTTGTTCATTTCGTTTGGCCTATTTTGATTGTGTTTAAATTGACAATTTAAACCGTTCTCGTGCAAGTCTTTTATGAATCAAACGTGGTGGTCAAATTTCATTTTTCGTTTGAAGTGTTCTCAAAAACCCGCAAGTCAGAAAGTTCATTTGGGACCACACACACACTATATACGTACGCACGGACGCACTGACACACGCAAACAACACACACACGCACACGCATGCAAGCACGCACGCACGCACGCACGCACGCACGCAGACACACACACACACACACACACACACACACACACACACACACACAATCCTACCCCTTCACTTCATGCATGGCACCAATAGGACCTGCAAAAGCTATGAACAAAATGTATATATAAAAAGTGCAAGCGAGTGTTTCTGGAGTAATAGAATGTCAATGCAGTTTTACATTTCAACACTGGTTGGGGAATGGTAGAGACAAAGAAGACAAGACACAGTCGACCACGACCACAACAAAATGCAATACCTAAATGATCGATGTTGCATTTTTTGTTGTGTGTCAGGTGTGTACGATGGACCTCTGAAACACCTGGCGAACAGCACGAGACACAAGGTCATAGCAGTGGAGTGAGTATTGTCATACCTGTATATACTCATCTCGTCGACATTTTCATGCGTATCTTGAAGCCCGACTTTATTCATGTTATTCCAAGGTTGAGAAAAATATGTCACTTCCTACCCCTCGCCTCTCCATTCAAATCCTCTTCTGTCTGACGTCAAACACCCTTTCAAACAAAAATCGAAATGGAAACTCCCCCAATGTTATACAACATGATGTGTATATATATGTATAGGTTACAACACGAGTGGTTTTTTATATGGCTTGTATTTCAGTCAAGACCCAGCGGATGAATATCATCGGGAGACACGAGCCTCTGGCGAGTGGCTCTCGATTGATATTCCCGCTGGGTCTTGACTGAAATACAAGCCATATAAAAAACCACGAGTGTTGTAATCTGTATATCCCATTCTACCATCAAACACAAAGTGTAGACTACTAGCGGCACTGTTGCGATCTGTGCAGGGTAAAACTGTTGCCAGCGAGACTTAGCCCTTTTGCAACCTTAAACTAAGTGACCGTCGCTGAAAAAATAAAACGAATGAGTGCATCGATAAGTACGCGGTAACACTACTTTCAGACCATTTAAAAGCTTTAAGTAAAGGTTCATAAGTTGCAAGAAAGTAATGAAGTCGAATAGAAATTAATTTAGTTGAAGCGCACAATTCTTTTGTTTTGCGTTTCAGGTCGGCAGAACGGGCGAAACGGGTTTGGGACCCATTTGGCTTACTCGATTCAGAATCGATTCCACGTTGTTTTTCTCGAACGTGTGTAATTAGGCTTATTGACAGAGAAGCAAATTTTAGGGAACAAATATGTAGGTTTAGATTTAACCATTTGCTCCCTATTTGAAATGTATCTACGTGATAAACTGTTTTGCGAGTGTGTTTGCATGGATGAACTTAAACTGGTACGGGTGTGAGGAAAACGCGACCGACACGTCTGTCACCGCCGATTGATTGCATTTTGAAGGAATATGACTGGATTACGGAAAAATATGTGGACTTACTGCAGAGCCAGGCAAAAGAGTAGACTTGCTCGCAAAACACGTGAAACAGCCGATGTTTGATAGCTGAAGGCGCACACCAAAACACACTACCGACAGATTCTCAAAAGTCGTCTGCTAACGATGCAAGGGGAGGGTACTCGTGTTTTTGTTTTGGTTCGCTAGCATCTGGTTATCTTGTAAGTTGAATGTTCGTTTTTTTCGACCTGCATTGCTTTCATAATGAAAGAAACTTTTGCTTATTGCATCTCATACATCAGATCAGTTCTGAGATTCATTTTTGCGTGCAACTGATTTGGTTTTCTGAGCCGTGCAATACGATTTTAGAACTTCATACAAATGTGTCACATTGTTCGGCGCGAGGTCAAAGGTCGGGAGGAAAGTAGTCCTTTGCCCAAATCGGAATCTGCACTATCATATATTTTTTGGAGTCCATGATGTATTTATTGAGCTATAAAAATACAACATATATACCCATACTGAAGTAACAGAGACAAAGAAGGGAGGTCATGGGATATATACATATATATATATATAAGCTTCATTTTGGAACCTTTAAAATTGACGTTGATAAATCGACTAGTGTCTGCTTCATCCTGTGAAGGTGGAGAGGGGGGGGGGGGGCGGGGCTGTTTGTTTGGCTTACCAGCGACCTTGAACTATGCACTAGCTCCGTGAAACATTTCCACTCTTCAGATCCTTTTTGTTAACATGAATATAGGTAAAGGTTGGGGATCTTTTTGAGTAACGGTAACATTTTACTATGAATATGGCTAATGCATAAAACTTTTTTCGTTTTAACTTATCAGCATTAATTCATTTTGATAACATGACTCGACTGTAAGTAAAAGCGGGCGCTATTTGGCATACCAGTAACATTTTACCTGGTGAATGCTGCTCAGGCATAAATCATTTACATTGAATATCCATTTTCAGTAATTGTACTCCATCTCTTTGCAGATATCGCAAGGCCCCGCGCCATGTATTCCCAGCAGCGTACGAGGACTGCCTGGCAGTGACGCAATACGTGGTAAAGAACGCGCGTCAGCTGGGAGTGCGTCAGGACGCCATCATCGTGGCTGGTGACGGTGCTGGGGGAAACCTGGCCGCCGCTGTGGCTTTAGCTCTCAGGGACAAGCTCACGATGCAGGTACAGACGACACCTTTTTCTAAATCCCACCCCAATAAATTCTAAACGAAAACTCGGAAAACAACAGAAACCAGTTTTGGTGAATTCTTCATCAAATTTTCGGCAGCCTGTCGCTGTCTTCTTCAGGATAGTAATGACAAGTATAAGGAATGACGGCACGTGATGTATAGTGTGTCGTCATAATGTCACTGCCTTCTTTCAGGCCTCCTCCCTTTCACGCCGTTTGTGTGTGCGTGTTCACAATGTCTGGAACAATACCATTGTTTTAGGACTCCCTTCCTTTTGGCTTTTAAGACCTGACTTTTTCTGATTGTTTGAGGACTTGAAAAGTATTTTCCACTTCATTGATTGATCTTTTCAACAAAAAGTTGCATGTGACGAGATGCGTCAGTTTAGCCTTTTGTCGGAGATGGCAAAGAACCCGCGTGTTAAGCTGCAGCACGTCATCAAGACGTGACATCATTCGAGCGTTATTAACTCACGTGATGGTGATATACGACGGTTGAAAGGGAACAGTTGATATTAGGTTTAGGTCCCTCGTATAATTATGTGGTCTATCTATATATAGGGAAACGTTTTTCACAATGTGAGAAAAAATATAACAATCAAAACAAACTCTTAGCACACTATTTCTTGTGTCAACGCTTTGTTGGATGTGGCAACTCCAAAACTTGAACAAAGAGACTGCCAACGTTTCAAAATTCAGAATCAAAAAACAAGAAAGGTAGGTTGTTGGAACGTTTGTTATTGACAAAACAATACATTCACAAATATATCGACCCAACGGTCTTTTAAGTGCACAGACAAACAATTGATAACGAAAACTTATCTGGCTGATCTTTTCTTCCGCCTGCCACGAAGCCGCAAGCGAATGAATCAACGCTAGTTCAACCTTTTTTCTGTCAACCTAGCAAAGTTAATGGGACAGTTGGCATCGAGCACTGATAAACAGGGCGTACGTGTCCCTTTGATTGAGCGTGCATGCTTGGGCTGTGTTCGTTCGTGTCAAGGGGAGGAAGCCATGCTACAGATCGATGGCCTATCTAATACACTGGCACTGATTATTTCATTGTCTGCAGATTTTAATCAACCCTGCGCTTCAAGCCCTGAACTTCGCCACGCCTTCTTATCAGGACAACGCCCGCCTCCTACCCGGCATTACATCCGCAGAGAAGGAAGCCACCAACTGGCTGAGATACGCAGGCGCTTCGCCCCGCCTCCTGCCCAAGCTCCTGACCAATCAGCACGTCTCTCACGCTCACGTGACGCGCTTGCAGCCCCACCTGGACAGCCGGAAACGCCTCCCTCGATACCTGAACCTGACCACACGCCACACGGCAGCGTCCAGGCGTGCCGAAGTCAGTGTGGCCAAAGAGATGGACGTCAAGGTCACCGACCCCAGGTTTTGCCCTATGCTGACCACTGACGTAACGGGGGTGGCCAACGCTTACGTCATCGCGTCGCACTATGACGTGTTGCGTGACGAGGCGGTGATGTACGCGCACCGCTTGCTGGATAGTAAGATAAAAGTCAAGCTGAAGCACTACCGCCACGCTTTCCACGGCTTCTTCCTGTTCTCGGGGGGAGGTTGGATCACGTTCACTGAAAGCGTGCAAGCTATGGACGATCTTGTGGACTTCCTCAACCTGCACATCTTCAATATTACCTGACATCATAGAGCACTTCAAGTTTATTTTTATTTTTATCTCGGACCTGGTTATTGGCACAGTGGAACTATCAGACACAATTTAGAAATGCAGCTTACATCAAACTGTCTTACCCATGCAGCACATTACTGATATCTTCCAATATTTTCCGACACTCACAAAATCCCATGATAGATGTTAAGCATGCAACTCATCCATACCCTACATTCTATGTCACCTTTGTAATTAAGGCGAACTCACGTTTTGCGCAAAGTGTGTGAAACGGAAATGGTTTGAGACAAATGAAGTATCCAATGCCAGACGTTTCGGAAATGCACAGTACTAGGTACTATAACGATGAAGTCTATACAAGTAGTACGATGAAAACGCGCCCAAGACAGCCAAGCAAACAGGCAGACAAGTTAAGAAATAAGCAACAAGCGTGCAACACAGAAAACGGGACAGCAAACAAACATACTAACAGACCAGCAAAGAGACGAACACACACGCGCGCACACACAATTACACAGAAAAAGACGGACGAGGTATGAGACACGTGCATACTCTGTGTGTGTGTGTGTGTGTGTGAACGCAGAACCTGGTTGCATTAAAGGATTCGGTTTTTTCATGTATGTGTTCGTGTGAGTACATGTATGTTTGTTCGTGTGTGTGTGTGTGTGTGTGAATGCAGAGCCTGGTTGCATATAACTTTATGTAAAAGGGATGATTAGGTTTTTCCCTGTGACCTTTCGGCCGCCCACGACTGTGCAAGTGTGTCTGTGCGTGTGTATGTGTGTTTTTAGCTGCTCTGGTGAATCAAATACAGTATATATTTACATGACCTAGCAGACATGTATCCCAATTTTAGAAGGGAAAATAAAAAATGTTGATAAAAAAATGTGTTCCTTCCAACATTAAAAAATCTTTGTGCTTTAATTTAGGCTTTGTACTAGCTACTGTGTAGTTGAAGCTACTAATTTATTTCAGAAAATTACTGTACGGTAGAAGCAGGATCCCAACACCTTCAAGTGGATCACTCAAAATAGAATAACACTGTCAAATTCACCTACTTTTGTCATTTTTATGCCAAAGTCAATCCTTCAGTAAATGACGACATTTCATCCTGAACATATCATACGTTCAGAGGGGTTTGCCAATAGCTAGTTCAAAAATTCTCTGCGTTACAATATACAGATCTTATAGTGTTGACACACTTCAACCTTCTGTCTTTAAGATGTCCTGAAAATGAAACAAACTACATGTGAAGAAATTGTGTTTGTTTAAAGGGACAGCCTGTATGAATCTACCTACTGTTGTATACATTTTCTGTGAATATATTGCACAACCTTGTTTAGAACGGATTGCCACTTCTGGAACAACGTACCGGTACTTCGGAAAAACACAGCATCCAAATACTTTTACAGCAAAAGACAAACAATGATCATGACTCAAAAATCATACAAAGACAGATCCTCTCACAAGCAACACAACACGACAGTAATAAGTATGACATAGCTACACTTTATTATTCTCATTTAAATACACTGATGACCCAATCCATAGGATTATGTACATAGTCTGCCTGGGACTGAAAATACAATTTAAATGTTTATCAATCCAAGATTCACATTTAAAGCAGCAAGTTGATGATGTGAACTATGAAAAGAAAATGGCAGCAACTTAACAGAAAATGTGTACCCCCTTCGACACAATAACCAAATTCATTCCCTAGCATGAATGGTAGGATGATACTGCGCATGATCAATTAACTTAATGCACACACACACACACACACACACAGTCAGTTTCTCTCTCACTCCAATTTAATTTGTTCTCTGTCAAACACTCCCTACTCCTTCATCTTACCGTCCATACCACTTTAATCTTCGCTTTCAGGCACACTATAGATCATCAATGGTAAAAAAATTAATATCTACAACAACAGCAACTAATCATCAACACATACAGGGTACAGATGACAAGCATTTGAGGTGAAAAGAACAAAAGTATGTATAAAGCACACAATAAACTATTATGTCAAAACTTTCCCAATTTCAAATTTGCTAGATTTGTCCACATCAACATGTGTTTGTTTGCTTCTTTGTTGCCTTGAACTTACCTGACTAAAAATGAATAGGCTTAAAAAAGAAATGCTTAATTCTTACATTGCATTCTTAAAGTTTCTGCTTTAACAGCACGTCAGTAGCAAAAATCTGTGTATAACGTTATGTTGCTGCTGAAAGGGCAAATAACTGCTTTAAAAGAGAAAGCTACTGAGTGTTACATTTTTACACAACAATATGTTTCTTTTGCCTGTAAATCTAAAACTTTCTTACAAAAGTAGTTACCCTCTTTGGTTAGACTGTCCAGGTAATTTATTCAAAACACTAACAAAAGTAATTAGGATGAAGTAAAACCTTCAACCATTCAACTTAGTTAACCTTAATATGGTTTGTAGTTCTACAGAAGTCCAACATTCCTTCACTATAAAATGTTAGCATTACCTTTACTCTTCTTTAGAGAAAGTGGTACTCACTATTCTCTCTCCCACATGAAACAGAAAACTAGAAATCACATAGACAAAGTAAAACTGTTATTTGTACATGTACATCCCTTTTCACCAAAAACTATCTTCTCCTCCCCTCCCTTCACCACCCCCAAATCCCCTCCTTCTCTAACACATTACACAACTTGGTCAAGGCTTCGACCACCGTTTTTCTTAAAATGAAAGCGTCAGATCAGCAACATCGCTTGTTTGTTTTTTTTTACTTTAAATGACAGATGGAGAGATTTTTCTTTAGTCGTTTCCCAGTGGGTTGCCTTGGCCCCAGTTGTGTCGTCCACCCCCGTCGTTGCCTGGCTGACGTCTGCTTGCCGGTGCCATGCCGAACCCTGCCACACCGCCTCGTCGGTTGGGGAAGTATTTGTACCTGAAGAAGAAACCACAAATGTGTAAACTCAGCTGCAATTTCAGTCATGGTTTCTAAAAGTGACATATTGATAACAGAAGCTCACTCGAACAGTAGAGCAAGAATAGAAAGTTCCAACCTCAAGTTGTTCAACGTGTACATTAAACAAGAAGGGCAAAGCCCATACGACTCACATGCTTGACCTCGACCTTTAGGGTAACTAAACCTAGCAATGACATCATACACTAAGAACTGCTTTACACATTTTTCCTACCAATATACATGTGACCTTGACCCAAGGTCAAGGTCATCCAAGGTCATGCAACACAAAGCTGTTAATTCAAGACATAGGAAGTACAATGGTGCTTATTGGCTCTTTCTACCATGAGATATGGTCACTTTTAGTGGTTCACTACCTTATTTTGGTCACATTTCATAAGGGTCAAAGTGACCTTGACCTTGATCATATGTGACCAAATGTGTCTCATGATGAAAGCATAACATGTGCCCCACATAATTTTTAAGTTTGAAACAGTTATCTTCCATAGTTCAGGGTCAAGGTCACTTCAAAATATGTATACAATCCAACTTTGAAGAGCTCCTGTGACCTTGACCTTGAAGCAAGGTAAACCAAACTGGTATCAAAAGATGGGGCTTACTTTGCCCTATATATCATATGTAGGTGAGGTATTCAATCTCAAAAACTTCAGAGAAAATGGGAAAAATGTGAAAAATAGCTGTTTTTTAGGCAACATTTATGGCCCCTGCGACCTTGACCTTGAAGCAAGGTCAAGATGCTATGTATGTTTTTTGGGGCCTTGTCATCATACACCATCTTGCCGAATTTGGTACTGATAGACTGAATAGTGTCCAAGAAATATCCAACGTTAAAGTTTTCCGGACGTCCGGACAGACGGACGGACGGACGGACGGACGACTCGGGTGAGTACATAGACTCACTTTTGCTTCGCATGTGAGTCAAAAAACCAACAAAAACACTAAAAGAAAAAATATCTTCATATCACAAAAACAGATTTCAGACTATCAAGCTACAGTGACACCCCCCCCCCCCCCCCCCCCCCCCCTGTCAGACTTTCTCTCTATTCTGTGACTTTAATTTTTCAGATCATCTGTTCACAACCTCTCTGTAAATGTACTTCCATTTTCAGACTCCTACCTTTTTAAGACCAATTTTTAAAGATTTTTTTTCAAAGGGGGGGGGGGGGGGGCACTGACCCCCCACTGTACCATATTCATCTGTTTGTTGTCTAAACAGAGCAAAAAACAGCATGTAAAACTAACTGACAGGACAGTGAGAATAAAAAATCCACATTGCCAGCAGCACATATTTGGCTCACGTAAGTGTAGCCAATGCGATGATAAACTTTGTCTGTCTGTGCGTGTGTGTGTGTGTGTGTGTGTGTGTGTGTGTGTGTGTGTGTGTGTGTGTGTGTGTGTGTGGTGTGTGTGTGTGTGTGTGTATGTGATAGAAACTTTAACATTTGAAGACGTCACATTATGGCGTAAGAGGGTTAGACGTCACGCGAAGGAATTACTGAAAGTCTCGGTCATTGTTATTTTGAGCGGGCCGAGACTAGTTGGCAGTCGTGTCCCTGTAAGTAGGCTACATGCAGACAAACAGATCTAGATCTTGTGTCTCGCTTTCTTGCACAGTGTCACCTATGCTTACTGTGTGTGTGTGTATGTGTGACGGAGTGATTGAGTTTGTGTTACTGTTTGTCGATTTCTTACGTGAGCCTTGAAGGCTTCGCCTCTTGTTTTCTAATGAGCCAATAAAACAGCAATGTTAGTTTCTCCTCGTGCAAGAGTAAGGACATTTACACAAGCTTTCTCATGCAACAATATTGAATAAGACAGCTGAGTTGGTTTGCACTCCTGTACTCACAAGAAGTTTGGGACGGAGAGCAGCCGGACCCCTCCGAAGTCCTGGGGGTACTTGAACATGAGGAAGAAGTACAGGTGACCCACAACAATGCCGAACAGCTCCATCATACCTCTGCAACACAACAGTATTTCACTGAAAATTGGCCTCTTCACTTGGCTTTAATTACACATTAACATGCTTCCATTTGAAACTTCGAGGTCTTCATCGGGGATTGCCAAGAAATATGTCTCTGTATTCCTATCGTATCACTCTGCTCCTGTTTTGTTTTCTTTCACACACATTTTCCCTTCTTTTTTGACGGGTTTCTGGACAGCAAACTCTAAAACAAATTCTTTTCATCACAAAAGCGATCTTTGGAATTGACTGACGTAGTCCGGAAGAATTCATGCATCAACTTACGTCACGCATTCGACGTCATCACTTCGCATACCATTTGGTCTCGGTATTTCGTTGGCCTTCATATTTCCTACTTGTAAAATGACCCTCAAAGCTAACCGAGACTAGTTGAGGCTGTATCAATGCGCCTCGCCAGCAGGTTGTTAATGGATTTTTTAGCGAGTGGTTATCGACAATTAATGACCGGTAATTTTTAATGAGTTGGGGCATTCTGACCAATCACAGGATCTGTTTCATTAAAACGCAAACTTGATTGAATAACAATCAAACTTATACTGCATGTACTGCATCTTGTACATGTGTTTCCAGACACCTAGGTAAGCACATCATTATGGAGAAAGTCAATGAGACAACTACTAAAGTGAAGCAACCTAGTCCTTATGATGTTTGTGGCATTACTTCCAGAAAAGGAATGCCTTGTTTTGTGGGTGGGTTTTTTTCGACCATGAATCTCCCTCTTGATCTGTGTCTAATGCATATGAATGATTGTTCTATCAATATCATCATCAGCCTCATCGTCCCGAAGGGTGGGAATCAAAAAGAAAATAATGACAGAATATATTTTACAAACTGGTAATTGCTAACAAGCACAACTTCGAAGCTCCCTCAGAAAGTTAGCTACTATGTCTCATGCTGGTCAACACTATTCCACAAACATGTCTCAGAAAATATGGCCGACTGCAGATGCGTAGATGAAGTTGCACCTACATATTTAAGCTAGATTTTGCTATCAGCTCTGCATGCGCAGTTCCATGTACTTTGTATTCGGAATGTGTAGTGAAGAAAGTTAACCTACCCACTGCCGATGATCAGGTTGAAGGCAAAGAGAACCCATGGTAGGTACATGGCCTGAACAGACAAAAAAGCAAGATTATTGGTGAACAAAATATGTCTGCAAACTAAATCACATTCAAAAACAATGACAATGCATTAACTAAAGGCGGTCCTCAATTGAGCCCCAAGTCGACTTTGCGAAGTCTTTTTATCCAAATCTCAGTACTAAAGCTCCGTGCGGCCAGCTTCCCGAAGTCTTTTTGTCAAAATCTCAGTACTAAAGCTCCGTGCGGCCAGCTTCGCGAAGTCTTTTTATCAAAATCTTAGTACTAAAGCTCCGTGCGGCCAGCTTCCCGAAGTCTTTTTATCAAAATCTCAGTACTAAAGCTCCATGCGGCCAGCTTTGCGAAGTCTTTTTATCAAAATCTCAGTACTAAAGCTCCGTGCGGCCAGCTTCCCGAAGTCTTTTTTATCAAAATCTCAGAACTAAAGCTCCATGCGGCCAGCTTCCCGAAATCTTTTTATCAAAATCTCAGTACTAAAGCTCCGTGCGGCCAGCTTCCCGAAGTCTTTTTATCAAAATCTCAGTACTAAAGCTCCGTGCGGCCAGCTTCCCGAAGTCTTTTTATCAAAATCTCAGTACTAAAGCTCCGTGCGGCCAGCTTCCCGAAGTCTTTTATCAAAATCTCAGTACTAAAGCTCCGTGCGGCCAGCTTCCCGAAGTCTTTTTATCAAAATCTCAGTACTAAAGCTCCGTGCGGCCAGCTTCGCAAAGTATACTTCATGTAGTCGACTTCGCCCAGTTAATTTGAGGCTTTACAGACTGAATCGAAAATTATCTCACTTTTGTTTCTCAATGAGTGTATATCTTATGTACGTATGTTACATTTTTAAAGTTATCAGACAGAGGTACCACTGCCATGCAACAAACCTTGAAGCGAGTGCCAAACCAGAATTGCACGATGGTATCCTTGTTGAGTTGACACCACACGTACAGCACACTCAGCACAAGGGGGTCCATCAGAATCTGATAGAAACGCAAGATGGAAAAGATGAACCGGCATGTCTTTATCAAAGAACATTTAAAGAAAAAAGTAAGCCATACTTATAATACTATCTTAACCTCGCCGTAGGTCGCTAAAAACATTCTTTGCAGCACGTCGTGAGTACTTATGTAACCATACTTCTCAAAGAAGGAAAAACATGCACGGGTAAACAAAAAAAGAAAAAAATACAGAAATCAGGCTTTTCATTGAATTAGATTATCAAACTAAATATATTTCCGATTTTGTACTTACATTTATCTTTTACGTGTGTAATTACGCACCAAGTTAATTCTTACCTGAAATAAACAGGAACCATAACTCAGCTTTTATTTTGACATCGAACCCACAATTATCTCCCTTACACTGTTAGAAGTATGGTTACATAAGTACTCACGACGTGCTGCGAAGATAGTCGATGTTTGACCTTTGTTTATTTAATTACCTGTCAATCAATTTTAATGCGGGTTTAGGAGATAATAGATTTTTAGGTGTTTGAGGCATTTCCAAAAGCTCATTACAGAATTCCACCTAGTTTTCGAGATATTCGCAATTAAAGTCCGGACTGTTACTAAAGTACTCACGACCTACGGCGAAGGTTAAAGTTAAAGGCACAAGTCAGGTAAAGATATCTTTTCTGGTTGGTTCTATTATTAGAATATTAATGTCTCCTAGTCTCATACACATTCTTTATGGTGAAACTCTTCTGCTATAGCAAGTTTCCTGCTGTGTCTGTAAATACAGTGGAACCCCCCCTTTAAGACCTCCAAAAATCGGACAAAACCAGGTCTTTAAAAGGAGGGAGTCTTAAAACTGGGGTCAATTTACAGAGGTTTTGACTAGAAAGTCTAAGAAAACATGGTCTTAAAAAAAGGGAGGAAGTCTTAAATTGGGGGGGGGGGGGGGGGGGGTCTTAAAAAGGGGTTCCAATGTACCAGGGAACTGTGACACTCAGGGTTAAGTGACATCAAGAAGTACTTAACTATGCATTCAGGGTTTTTTCATAACAAAAACACTGCTTTTAGCCTTATTACTGACTACTTAGATATACATGCATGTCAACTCACCATGACGTCAGCCACAAGTCCCACAATCTTTGCTCAAAGTCAAGGAAGACAAACTGGTAAAACAACAGCATCTCCATGAAGATAAACAATTTGAAATCAACTGAAAGCCCATTAGATGCAAGCGTCATAAGAACAGCGAGCCCTAACCCTAAACAGCAATACGGTCAAGAACGTTAGAGGCAGACTAGCACTGATACTGTTATACATGTACATAGTGCTGATCAATATGTTACACTTACAAACACGTACATAGTTGTGTTTTGTACAACTACAAGACCAGTGCAGTATATCAAAAATACCGTTTTACAAGGGTGCTTATAGAAGCTCTTTCAGTTTCGTTATACTCTAGTTTCTGTATATTTTACACTAGTTGACCACACACTTAAAGGGATACGACCAGACAGATCCAGTTGAAGAGAAGCATGAACAGATAATCCGCAGGTCGGCCATCAAAGACACCTGAAAATAAAATGGGTCACAGATATATTAATTCATGAACATGGCCAAAAAAGGCATCATTTTAACAACTCAAAATTGAGCTAAATCAATACATGTCCACGGTGAAATACCTGGTCAGATTTAAACAACAAGCCCGCTATCATTTACAACACTTGTTGACATTAGCTTCAAGTTCAAGGGTGTGATAGTATCATGCAGTGGTTTTTCTTTTTCTCTCTTTTAAATCATACAGTAAGCAGTCATAAAACTGCCTTGATGTTCATGAAATTAATGCTACCAGAAGAAAAAGTGACACATGATTCCTACTCCTAGATTGAATTTTATTCCAAAACAAATTACAAACAACTTCTTTGATCATAGTCAGTAAATCAGACAGTTTAACCTGGTGTTGTTGGCTCTGCCTGTCTGTCGGTGCATTATCCAGCCTGAATTCCTCATTTCATGGTCTCAGATACATCCCTTCCATTTACCTGTTTCCAGACGTGTTGAGTAAGAGTACAGAAAGTACAAATTCATCAAATAGTGGAACCCCTTTGGTCCTGAGATTGGATAATAGAGTGCTGCTGTCAAAGGACGCCATATCTGAAATAATAAATAATTATAAATTAAAAATATGATTATATAATATCATTATTGTCAATACAATGTACATTACATTTCTTCAGAAAAAGGGTTGCGATGCATTGATCCAGATATATATTATACATGTATGAGAAGCAAAATGTTTAAATTAATTAGTCCTGTTGTTCTTTCTTAGTTTGATACATAATAAGGGATGCATGCGTATCACTATTAGGTTCCGTTATATATAAGGCACACACACACAAAAATGTTGGATTAGGGTAATTAATGTGAGCACACAAGGCAAGTCTAGGAATATTTCAAGAACGCACTGGCTAAACGCACTCCGAGTGTATATATACACCAGTCTGCCCCCTGGACACACTCCGGCGTTAACTTCTGGCCGTGAAGCGAATTTGCCATTCGACACCACTTTGCGATAGGAAACGCAGAGTAGTTGATAATCAGAGTACAAAAAATACAAAAAATAATCTGATGCTGCACGGCCTTTACTGTATCGTAGATTAAATTCTCGGAGTGTACATAATAAAGATCAGAGAACCGCATCAACTCAGAGTATCATTCGACGCCATTTTGGGAAGGAACACTTCACTTTCGATTCATAGTATCAAAGTACTCTAGGGACAAACACACACTATAATAAACACACACACACAATAACTGATGCTACACGGCAGTTTATTGTCGGAGTTTAGAACACACTTGGAGAGTGTATCGACCTAGAAGCGGTTGTATACTATGCGAGTGTGCACTCCAAAAAAGAGATGGCGAAAGTCAATACATCAGATTGATTTTCATTGGCTACTTCCTAACGACTTGTAAGGGTGCATTTCGATGACTTAGAGAGTTGTAACAGAACTTTACATTGTCCGAGTGTACAGAGACCTATATATCGATCCCTATTAAGAGTGTGTGTAGTCTTTGCCTTTCAAGAATTGCACACACATAGTGTTCCTCACACTTACTCATCCTCATAAATACTGGACAATCAGTACTTCTTTTTTATAAAAGTTGGGAGTAATAATTAACCATAATAATTTGACATTCATGATTCAATTATGAAAATAGTGCTTATTCAAGTTATTGGCAATGTTACATTATAAGATGTTTGGTGGCTTGTTGATAGACCAGCTTTTTTGTTGGTCCAAGGGGACCATATCGTCTTTTGTTTCATCTTTATCGACCAAGGCCGAAGGCCGCGGTTGATAAATATGAGACAAAAGGCGATATGCTCCCCGAGGACCAACAACAAAATGCTGGTCTGACGACAAGCCACCAAACATCATTTTTGTCATCATTTTGGTTGTGCAACAAAATGCACAATAACCCACAGGGAGACAAATTTTTTTAATCCAACTCCGGGCCACAAGGCATCGTCACAGTAGCTCGAGATAACACGTCAACCTTGTATGTGACATCAAACGTAGCTTGTTGACGCTTTTCTTCCAGTCTGAAAATGTACAGAGTTGCAATCATACGTGTGAGTTCAGTAAGTGTTGAGCATATTTCTTTTCTTTTTAAGTGTTTATGACTTTTCGTTGTGGATTTTGCGATTACAGAGATAAGTTGCAAATTGACCATGAGTTGCCGCGGTAATTATCAACATTGATTGGGTCTTTGAGAGTGAATGCTTACAATCACTGTCCTCGGAAACACAAATCCAAAGCCGCGATGGTTCCACACATCAAACAATCAGCCTGATTGGCTTTTACTTTGACAATCCACGTTTCACCTGAAAGCTCAAACCCATTCACCACCTCGATTTATTGCATGGGGAACATGAGATTTATTTCCCAGGTGTTTGTGAATGAAAACTCGTGAAAATGATGACAATATAAGATGTTTGGTGGCTTGTTGACAGACCAGCTTTTTTTGTTGGTCCAAGGGGACCATATCGTCTTTTGTTTCATCTTTATCGACCAAGGCCGAAGGCCGCGGTTGATAAATATGAGACAAAAGGCGATATGCTCCCCGAGGACCAACAACAAAATGCTGGTCTGACAACAAGCCACCAAACATCGTTTTTGTCATCATTTTGGTTGTGCAACAAAATGCACAATAACCCACAGGGAGACGAATTTTTAGAATCCAACTCCGGGTCACAAAGCATCGTCACAGTAGCCCGAGATAACACGTCAAACTTGTATGTGATGTCAAACGTAGCTTGTTGACGCTTTTCTTACAGTCTGAAAATGTACAGAGCTGCGATCATACTTGTGAGTTCAGTATTAGTGTTGAGCATATTTCTTTTCTTTTAAGTGTTTTCGACTTTTCGTTGTGGATTTTGCGATTACAGAGATAAGTTGCAAATTGACCATGAGTCGCCGCTGTAATTATCAACATTGATTGGGTCTTTGAGAGTGAATGCTTACAATCGTTGTCCTCGGAAACACAAATCCAAAGCCGCGATGGTTCCACACATCAAACAATCAGCCTGATTGGCTTTTACTTTGACAATCCAGATTTCACTTGAAAGTCCGGGGTCAGGCTATCTCCAATTAGGTGGCGGGGCGACCATCCCCAACCCGGCGGCGGATAGGGGGCGTCCCTTAGATATAAGGGATTGCAGCGATATAAGTCGGGCTTGCCCGTACGAATAAGCTGTCCTGGACCAACTGGCGGTGTTCCTATCAGAGCGGGGTGGTGAACAGGTGGCACTGTTGACTCGTAAATACCCTATGTGCTCATACGGGTTCATCACGCGGGTAAGAGGCGCGTTAAAACCTCTGCTACCTGTGCTCCCAGGTAAGGTCCCTGACCAGGAGCTAAGGGTGGGGTAACCCCGACAGAAACCTCTAGTGCTGAAGTCGGCGGTACTGAGCGAGACAGCGCACTTTAACGGATCACAGTACCACGCACACCATCGCCATGAGTACCACGCACACCATCGCCATGAATACTCGCTATGAATACACTTGAAAGCGCAAACCCATTCACCACCTCGAGTTATTGCATGGGGAACATGGGATTTATTTCCCAGGTGTTTGTGAATAAAAACTAGTGAAAATGATGACAAACAGTGATGACTGTCTGTGTCACTGTCAGTAGTGTCACTGTGTCACTTGCAAGTTGCAGTTGTATGAATAAAACTTTAAAATCATTCGGCCTTGAATTCATAAATTTGAGCTTGTTCATAACAAATTATATCAGCTTTTTTTTTTTAACAAAAGCATTGTAAATGATTGTTACCTGAAACTTGTAGATGAAGTGTTGAAAAGTTAGGATCAACCACATAGGATTCAGGAGACCCACTCTCGCAACGATGGGCACCACAACTGATCCTGTGAACCAATAACGGGTGATCTGCGGAATACCCCGGTACCAGTCGCCTATGTCGTTGGACGCCATTACAACGGCACTTCTGTATCAGTGAAGATTTGCCCCAAAACTGCTTGTTTCACGATGTTCTAACGCAATCGTTCTTAACCTGACGTGGCTGTTGTCGGTGTGCTTTTGCTTCTTCGTTGCGGTGTTGACCCGAGAGAAGCTGCCCAGCTAATTACAAAAATAATAAATGAGGAAGCAGTCATTTTACTACCTATCTGTACTCGTGTGTCTCCGGATATTATAATCAAAAGGATACAATTATGTTCTGTGTGACTAAGATGTTATTTTGTACAATTAACACAAAGAAAACGCAAAACAAAAATGGGAAAATAGGGATCTATTATTCTAAACACCGCCGGTAATAACAAAAAGTAGGACTCAAGACTAAAAAGTGAAAATAATATGGACACTTTTGAGAGCAAGTAAAATATGTCGATGCTTTAGGATTAACTTATATGGTTCAACAAATATAATGTCAAACAATTTCTGCCATTTTCTTTGAAACTACGACTGATCTATAATTTGTAAACAACCTATCAACAAACGCGCCATGTTGAAACATGTCCGATCAAACCTGTTTGAATATTGAAAGAACTGTTTTGCTGTGTGGGTTCTCACTGTCGTTGAGACTGAACTAGCTGAGGACCTTTGCTTACTTCTGTCCTGTCTGGTGGACAACATTCTGTACATTTCACGTCTGCCACGCCTGTAGGAAGTGACCAAAGTTGTTTCTAAACCTCATGGCGTCTTTGGTTACCTGACTTCAATAATCTGTTGAAGTGAAAATCATCATCTCTTTTACCTGTATTTCATTGGAAAGCTTGTCCATAAGGCCAAGCGGAACACCATGATGAATATCGTTGATGTGTGCAAATCAACAGGTGGCAAAATCTGGCACCGAAAACCCTCCCCTTCCAGTGATGACGGGTCAGTGTAGGACTTTTAAACAGCTAGGCTTGCAAAATGCAACTGATGAAATTTAAGATCATTGGGACATTTACTATTTGATTCTGGGTATGATAAGTCACCACAGCTGTTAGATTAGCAATCATTAAAATAATGATCCGTGGTTGAGCGTAGGTGTGCACTTGCATGTGGAATTATGATGTCAGGATCGAAGAGGGGGTGGAGTAGAGTGGTACTGGGCGGTTGATCAGCAAGAGTTGGAAATATTTAGATCTGCAGTGTTGTTCTCAGGTCTCTGGTCTCTGATGGGTACAGCTTTGTTCATAGGCATTGGTCAGACCCAATGCACTGCCAGTTGTCTTCTTTGTATCTTAAATTATACTTTATAATTATAGCTTAGGTCGTCTTATCTTATCTCTCACTCTCAGGCACAGACTGGTCACTATCTCTTGATCTCACATACCAAGTACTATGAGTGAAGATGTGCAACAATTTCATATTGAATGTGATTCATTTAAATTCTTCTTGTTTGGATCAATTGGTTTATATACTTGAGCATCGTTTTCTGTTGGTGTGTTTAGATTGATGATAACAGTGACACACAGTGTACCAGGCTCACTGGGAAGCAGCGGACGTAACGTGCGGTTTCTCCACGCAGCGTTCGACAAGTCAGGGGATTGCTTTATTGCAGGGGATCATTATGGCAACATCTACACTTTTGACCTTGTCAAAAACAAGTGAGATATATATATATATCTTATGGCTCTGGTGCGTTTGTGTGTGTCACTTTTAATTAAAAAGTCAGAATTTGATGTCACAATTAAAGAACAGAGAACTATCTCTGAACTGAAGAGTTTTCTAAATTATACAAATTTTCTTTATTTTGATTCTTTCTTGTAGATTGCTGATAAATCAAGCTTTGGTCCGTATTACTTAGTATTATGGCATTCTAATTTATGTCTTTTTTCCTGGCTCATTTTCAACCCTGGCACTTGGCAGGTTACTTGTTGTAACATAAATTACAATGAATTATGATTAATGTTATTCATAAAAAGACAAAACAATACTGTACTCACGTGTTTGACGAAGACGGTACAAATAATAAAGCACGACAGTTTGACCACTGGGGCCTTCCTCACCATTGTTCTGCTAATGTTATTCAGTAAATATTTAATATTTGTACAATTTCTACAAAAGGTTCAATGACCAAGTGTCAAAAGTTGTGACATGATTACTTTTCTGTGAATTACCATGAGAATAAATTTATATCATTTCTTGCTCAGATTCACGCTAAGTCAGAAGACAGGTCATCCTTGTACGGCCTTGGCCTTCAGCTTGCGCAGAACGACGGAATTTTTGGCAGCCTTGGCAGACTACTCCCTGAAATGCTATAACACAGGTAAGTAGTGTCACTGTCAGACTCGTACTCGCAGTGTCACTGTCAGTGGTACTTCTTACATGTTGCCATTACATGTATTGCAACACACTATTTTGACTGAATGTTCACGAGGAATAATTTATTCAGCCTTCACCTCACAACAGTTTTGGTACCAAGATACATGGGCTTATCATAAATTCCATTTTGTTTTTTTCAAAAGCATCATGGACATCATTTGATTCAATTGAGTTTGAGAAAATGGCCAGCACTCCTCAGGTATCCCAAATTGAACCTTGTGCCATTTTGTATGACGATGGTCTCATTCTGAGCACCAAAATAGAGTTTCTATTGCCTGTTTTACTTCAAAACAGTTGTGGGGCGGGGACGTAGCTCAGTTGGTAGCGCGCTGGCTTTGTAGTCAGTTGGTCGCTATCAGCGTGGGTTCGATCCCCACGTTCGGCGAGAGATTTATTTCTCGGAGTCAACTTTGTGCAGACTCTCTTCGGTGTCCGAACACCCCCGTGTGCACACATGCGCACGAAAAAGATCCCACGTTCACACCGAAAGTCTCAGGGCTTGGAAAACACGAAGACACACATGCATCATCTCTCGTCTCCGATTATCATGATCTTATTTTGATACTTTGACGAGACAAACCCATTGCTGGTGTGTCGAAGAAGACAGCCACAGCGGGCTTGTTCGAATCAAAGTATCACACCATATCTTCAACGTATTACCAATACCTGTCCCAATATAGACCAGTTGGTCTAAGAGGACGTTAAACCCTAATTGTCAGTCAAAACGGTTGTCTTGATGGTCTTTTAGCATAACTTTCTCATCTCCTCCACGTATGTTTTCAACATGAACAATTCATAAATGAAATATTACTGTGCAGAAACCAAGGAGATGGTGGCATGGATGAAGGGCCACGAGTCGGCCATACACAGCGTGTCCATTCACAGTTCTGGTCGCTATGCACTGACTACTTCCCTAGAAACCGCTCACCTCTGGGACCTGGACACCTTTCAGAGAAAACGCAAACTGAATAACAAGGAGGAGGTTGGCCTGCTCAGGGTAAGGACTAAGTGCTCTGCGTTTTGAGTACACTATTTACATATAGTTTTACTGCCTGTGTTGAAGCGGTACATTGTGTAATACGAAAATTACTGAAAACTGAGATGCAGTTACTGAGCGACAATTTTGAGTGACAGTGGAATTTCTATGTTTGTATTAAACTAATATGGATACACATTTTTCTTGAACTTAAAGAAACAATTATGTTCTTAAATTCTTCAGCTTCTGTGACCAGCTGTGAAACTGTTAATTTTACTTTGTTGGTTAACTTTGGCAGTTTGGAGTTGTTTCCATTGTATTCTTGAAGTAGGGGGCTTGAAATAATTGTACAGACAGTCGGTCTTTACTCATGGTTCATTTGAATGCAAATCTAAGCTGTTTTGTATTGTAATCTGTTGATCTTGTCTGTGCACAGGTCTTCTTCTTACCAATGAGCAACTTGATCATGACGTGTTTCCGCGATGATTCCATCTTTGCATGGGAGTGCGAGACACTGAACTGTAAATATCAGCTCCCTGTCCCTCCTGGCAACAGCCCCCAGTACCGTGCCTTTGCTGCCTCCAGGTCAGTCTCTCAGTTTAGTTTGCTCATAGATTATTTGAAAAAAACGGGCGCAGTGGTCTAGTGGATAAGACGCTGGCCTCCCAAGCGGAAGTTCGTGGGTTCGAATACGGTAATGCCTGGTGGGTTAAGGGTGGGGATTTTTCCGATCTCCCAGGTCAACTTATATGCAGACCTGCTATTGCCTTATCCCCCTTTGTGTGTACACGCAAGCCCAAGACCAAGGGCACATGAAAGATCATGTAGTCCATATCAAAGATCGGTGGGTTCACGGCAGCCAAGCCCCTCTAAGAAAACGCACATTAAGTTTGGCCAGGCAGTGGAGCGCTGACTAGCTTCTGACCCCATTATCAGTGCCACTCGATCTCGCATTTCACCCCCTGCCTGGCATTCCATCACCGCGCTTGCAGCGCGCGAGAATTAATCCTTCTTTGTTTCTACTAGCCATCGTCGAACGCTGAAGAAGAAGAAGTTTCTACTTATGCAGTGTTTTTTTGGGTGCTGTTTTGGATTACTTGTATGTGCTGTGTCATAGTTGTTCAAGTGTTTACGGTCGAGTGCATATGAATGATATCAAATAATGATTGATAGAATGTTGATTGTTTGACTGATATAGATCCATGTATTCTATGAAATTTGCATCAGAATGCATTGCTTCCAGCAACAAACAAAAATTAAATCTGACATTTTGTGTTTCATAAACAGAGATGGCCGAATGCTGGCAGCCGGAGGGCGCTCACGTTTTATCCACTTGTGGTCGCTCGACACGCGCCGCTTGTTGCGAATCATTGAGATGCCGGTCAAGGTGACCACTGTCAAACAGCTGGAGTTCCTACCTGACAGCTTTAAGGATGGCTTTGATCAGGTATGCTTGACTTACTGCTATGATATATTATTTGTGTTTTGTTCTGTGATACATGTTCACATTAACAGAAGCATGAGTTTGATAAGTGAGTTTGTTGGTTAGTGTGTTTATAACTTCTCTGTGTAGAAAAAAAAACTTTGCTAAAGGAGGGCTCGAAAAATGGGTTTGAAAGCCGGAGAAAGCTTGTGAAAGTGAGATTCTCCAGAGTACATGTATTTACAGGGCGGAGAATGGAATAGGACATATTTTCATTCTCCGGAGAAAGTCGACAACCTATTAGTGTTTCCAATCGCTCTTAAGTCAGAAGTTGCTGTCGAGTTGCTCCAAACCAGGTTCCATTTCTCATCTTTCTACTCTTCGATCTCCTCCTCCTCAAAATGACAGTTTCAGCGACCTAAGTGGTAATTTATAGTTTTTCTCATGGTTTTTTTCCCCACAAAATTGTTACGGATTGGTTTTTATCTTTATCGCTCTGATTGCATGCCATATTTGTTATTTTTACATCAGTGAGTTTTGTTGATTTGTGCAGATTCTGGGAGTGCTGTCACAAGACGGCATCATGAGATTCATCAACATTGACAGTTGTCGTCTGCTTTTCGACATGGGGACCGTAGACAACCGCCTCAACAATATTGCCATCAGTCCCAACGGCCGATACGTTGTAGGGGTGATGGAGGATGGCAATCTGCACGTGTACAGTCTGCAGGCTTTGTGTGCTGATATTAACAAGGTAAAAACTAAGTTATCACGCAGAGATATGGCTCTTGCATTTTCCCTCTTTAACCTTAGTGATGCTTGTCATGAATGTACCATACTTTCGGGACTTTGGGGGGCCCGGGTAGCTCAGTTGGTAGAGACCTGGACTTGTGATCGGAAGGTCGCAGGATCGAATTCGGGCCGGGCCGGACACGGGTCAACTTTATGTGCAGACCCAGAGACGGAAGCCATGTCCCACCCCCGTGTCATCACAATGGCACGTAAAAGACCTTGGTCATTCTGCCATAAGTGCAGGTGGCTGAATACACCTAAACACGCAGACACCTGGGTAGCGCGACTCCGTTGCTGCTAGCTTTCCACTGGGAGGAAGCGACCCAAATTTCCCAGCGATGGGACAATAAAGTAATGAAAATGAAATGAAAATGATAAGTATAAGGCCCAACTTTTTTTTCCTGCAGGACTTGAACCCCTGCGCCCTATTGACCGGTATCGCCTTATGTATGGCTAAAGAAGAGTACACATGTACCCACATCCCTGTACAAAGAAACATAACACTCCCTCTCTTTTGATATGCATGTTTGTGGCGGGGATGTAGCTCAGTCGGTAGCGCGCTGGATTTGTATCCAGTTGGCCGCTGTCAGCGTGAGTTCGTCCCCACGTTCGGCGAGAGATTTATTTCTCAGAGTCAACTTTGTGTGCAGACTCTCCTCGGTGTCCGAACACCCCCGTGTGTACACGCAAGCACAAGACCAAGTGCGCACGAAAAAGATCCTGTAATCCATGTCAGAGTTCGGTGGGTTATAGAAACACGAAAATACCCAGCATGCTTCCTCCAAAAACGGCGTATGGCTGCCTAAATGGCGGGGTAAAAAACGGTCATACACGTTAAATTCCACTCGTGCAAAAAACACGAGTGTACGTGGGAGTTTTAGCCCACGAACGCAGAAGAAGAAGAAGAAGATGTGCATGTTTCTGCTACTATCACCCTGGCCGAGTTTCCTCTCAAACATCAAAGGAGTGGGTCTCATAGGTAAAACTCGGTCATTGACCCCGGGTAAGAAGGTCAGTGTCTGTAAACTGGGGCAGGCAGCATGTCTCAACTGACAAGTATGGGTCATTGACCCGAGGTCACAAGCTATTACAATGCACCTGCCTTTGACCTCACCGCACATCAGAAGCACAAATATTTCCACTCTGTGTTCTTCCTTTGACATGCGACCAATACACTGGAATCACCTATTGTGTGGATTTTTCTCAATTTTAACTTAAAAGTGGGGGCTGCACCCTTTATAACAAAGCGCCTTATAGTCCCGAAAATATGGTATATCAAGTTTGTGTCAGTTTTGTTATTTTTAGCTAAACAGACACTGGCAATGCAGAATAATTCTGTAAATAAGCAGATTCCCACACCAAACAAACAAAAGCAACAAAAACAGAAAAGATGTGTGTGTGTGTGTGCAGCCTCCAGCCCCCCTGGTGAAGGTCGTGAAGAGCAACAAGATGTCGGACACAGCGTCCACAGACACCATGATGAGGTCTCTCTACGCCCCGCACACATTCAAGACAACAGACGATGCCGAGGCTGCTAAAGTTCTCACCCGCGTGGCAAACAGCATTGACAGAGAAGAGGTTTGTGCAGAAGTCGTCAGTATTTTTTTAACGTTTTTGTTGTTGAAGGGTGTAGTTTAATTCCAAGGTACAGAGGAACCTCCCTTGATGAAAGTAAGGGCTCCACTGTAGAGTGTAATCACAGTCACTAAAGGCTGGCCTGAAGTCTTTTTACCCAAATTCAGTGCCAAGGCTTCATGAAGCGGACTGCGTGAAGTCGACTTCACCTATTTGGTTGAAACAATGTTTATTCATATTTTACATGTTCAAGAAATGTACTTGGACATAAGGTGAAAACAACAACAAACCTACGGCCTATTTGATATTGGGCTTAAGCTTTGCTGTGGTATACTCTGTCATAGGGTTGTGCCTTGACACATCTGTCAAGATCAAACATAAAAGAGAGCTTTCTAAGAGATTAATTCTTGGGGGCCCGGGTAGCTCAGGTGGTAGGGCACTGGACTTGTGATCGAAAGGTCGTTGGTTCGAATCCAGGCCGGGACGGACACAGGTCAACTTTATGTGCAGACCCAGAGACGGTATCCATGTCCCACCCCCGTGTCACCACAGTGGCACGTACAAGACCTCGGTCATTCTGCCATAAGTGCAGATGGCTGATACCACCTAAACACGCATACACTTGTGTATCTCATCTAAAGTCGGGTTAAAACCCGGGAACATGCCCCTAATGGCTTTGCCGTGAGGGCGTAAAACTTGAATTTCTCTCAGATTAATTCTTTAGAAATTGTCTTTTTTGCACAGGAAGCAGTGTTTTTGTTTTGTTGGTATGTGTCCCGTGGAGGGATGCTCTTATCCCATGTAAAAGCCTGGCCAAATCTGAGTCAAGTCGTTTACACAGGAAGGACTGGGTGCCTGTAAGCTACCTCTAGTTACAGCAGGTGAAGGCTAACAACAGAAGTCTGTTGTCATTTTCAAAGCGTCACACACTTTATACTTGTGTGTCTGGGGCGGGGATGTAGCTCAGTCGGTAGCGCGCTGGATTTGTATCCAGTTGGCCGCTGTCAGCGTGAGTTCGTCCCCACGTTCGGCGAGAGATTTATTTCTCAGAGTCAACTTTGTGTGCAGACTCTCCTCGGTGTCCGAACACCCCCGTGTGTACACGCAAGCACAAGACCAAGTGCGCACGAAAAAAATCCTGTAATCCATGTCAGAGTTTGGTGGGTTATAGAAACACGAAAATACCCAGCATGCTTCCTCCGAAAGCGGCGTATGGCTGCCTAAATGGCGGGGTAAAAACGGTCATACACGTAAAAGCCGTGGGAGTTTCAGCCCATGAACGAACAAACAAACAACTTGTGTGTCTGAAGCTACGCCAAGCTTCGTGGCGCATGCATAATTCCAGTTCTCAATGAGGAGAAACTACCTGAAGGTAAAGTAGGCGGAGGCTAACAGAGGTACAAAACCTGTTGCTTCTTTTTTCTCCAGTTGGCACGACCACAATGCACCCTGAACACAGACAAGCTTCTGGACATCTTGAAGGGGTATGGAGAATATCCAGGAAAGTACAGGTGAGTGAAATAGTTGTGCATGTGTGTATGTGCATTAGACTCAAGACTCAAAGATTTTACTGTCCTTATAAAAACAAGGATAATTGCCTCGCAGTGTCAGGCGGTTTAAAACACAAAATACATGTAATTTACAAACAGTTCAGAATTGCACTAAAATCATCGAAGTAAATGGATGCCTAATGGTGAACGCTTCGGCTGTTACTTGTTCAAAGAAAATTGATGTCACTTATGACAGGCAGTCTGCTTCTTCTTCTTCTTCTTCGTTTGCTACGTATGTGCCTGTGATCGTGCATGTGTTTGAGAATGAGTGAGGTTTTCTTTGGTATACAATGGATGCATATATGTTCTATTCGCATTGGTTAATTATTGCGTGTATGTCACAGGATGTTCATCTGGCGCAAGATTCTGTGTTTACCTGAGAATCACGCAGCATATGGTGCCCTGGTGGACAAAGGTGTGCATTCTGCCTATGACAATCTGCACACAGCTTATCCCATCAAAAGCAGCAAACTGTTGCGCATCTTACAGAGGTTAGTAATGTGAACATTCCCACACATAAAATGCATGCCTTAGCTTAGCACGAAGGCTCTCTCTCACACATGTAAATACACTCTAAGCCTGTGGTGCTGGCTGGCTGGCAGCTTTCCAAAAAGGCATGCGCTTGCACACACGCACGCATGCACACACACACACACACACACACACACACACACACACACACACACACACACACACACATACTCTCTCTCTCTCTCTCTCTCTCTCTCTCTCTCTCTCTCTCTCTCTCTCTCTCTCTCTCTCTCTCTCTTTCTCTCTTGCTCAACTTTCACTCTCACAACAGAACAAGCAAGTGTTGTTACTGCTGTTTACTTATGGTGTAGACATTTTCTTAGCCCTGTTTTTACATTTAGTGAAGTTTTGACTAAATGTTTTAACATAGAGGGGGGAATCGAGACGAGGGTCGTGGTGTATGTGTGTGTGTGTGTGTGTGTCTGTGTGTGTGTGTAGAGCGATTCAGACGAAACTACTGGGCCGATCTTTATGAAATTTGACATGAGAGTTCCTGGGTATGATATCCCCGGACGTTTTTTTCATTTTTTCGATAAATACCTTTGATGACGTCATATCCGGCTTTTTGTAAAAGTTGAGGCGGCACTGTCACACCCTCATTTTTCAATTAAATTGATTGAAATTTTGGCCAAGCAATCTTCGACAAAGGCCGGGGTTTGGTATTGCATTTCAGCTTGGTGGCTTAAAAACTAATGAGTGAGTTTGGTCATTAAAAATCGGAAACTTCTAATTAAAATTATTTTTTTATTAAATGATCCAAAAACTATTTCATCTTATTCTTCGTCATTTTCTGATTCCAAAAACATATACATATGTTATATTTGGATTAAAAACAAGCTCTGAAAATTAAAAATATAAAAATTATGATCAAAATTAAATTTCCGAAATCGTTTTAAAAACTATTTCATCTTATTCCTTGTCGGTTCCTGATTCAAAAAACATATAGATATGATATGTTTGGATTAAAAACACGCTCAGAAAGTTAAAACGAAGAGAGGTACAGTAAAGCACAGCGCAATCGCTACCGCGCCAAACAGGCTCGTCACTTTCACTGCCTTTTGCACTAGCGGCGGACTACGTTCAGTTTCATTCTGTGAGTTCCACAGCTTGACTAAATGTAGTAATTTCGCCTTGTTTTTTTTACTTGTTTTAGGATCCTGTCAGCAATGGCTCACTGGGCGCCCATCTTTGGAGAGACTCAGTTTCTTCCCTCCCTGTCATTTCCCTTCGTCAAGCTGTTCCAGAACAACCATCTTGTCTGCTTTGAGATGATTGCCACAGTCCTCGGTAAGTGTCAAACTTGTTTTGAAGTTGAGCGAAAAGGTGGTATATGTAATACTATGTAATATTCGTAGGAACTAGAAACGCAGCTCTCTTGTTGCATGTTGACATCTTTGCAGTGGACCCCCCCTTTTAAGACCTAAAAAATCTGAGAAAATCAGGTCTTAAAAAGGAGGGAGTCTTCTGAGAAAATCAGGTCTTAAAAAGGAGGGAGTCTTAAAAGGGGGTTCCACTGTACAGCAGTCCCTCTCATAAACGGACACCCTTGGGCCATAGCAAAACTGTCCATACATTGCAGGTAGCCGGTCACGGAGGGGTGACCACACCACCCCCTCCCCCATACACTCACACAGAGACACACAAACAACAGGATTGAGTCTATGCTAACCACTTCTTGTGGCTACTAAACAATACAATACAATACAATACAATACAATACAATAACTTTATTAATCTCTAAAAGAGAAATTGCATTGCTGAGCGTTTGTGTCCGTAATAATAACATACATAAAACATTCAAAATAAACATTTGTTCTTTGTCCTGAGAAAATATAGCACATTGGTTATCACATAAGAAAGTATATTAAAAATAAATTAACATGCATTCACCATCAACAATGCACAAACGAAAGTCAGAAAATAACAACAAACTCCTAATATTTCTTATAACGTTCTGTAAAAAATGATTTGTTCAGTTAATTGTTTGAGGTGTTTTATCTGTTTTTGGCTCACGTAAGTGTAGCCTATGCGATGATAAATTTTGTCTGTCTGTGCGTGCGTGCGTGCGTGCGTGCGTGCATGCGTGCGTGCATGCGTGCGTGCGTGTGTGTGTGTGTGTGATAGAAACTTTAACATTTCCGAGTCTATGGATAAAGCTCGCATAAGAAGATTACGTCTCGGTCAAAAGTGTTTGACGTGTGTGATAGAAACTATTTGAAGACGTCACATTATGACGTAAGAGGGTTAGACGTCACGCAATTGAATTACTGAAAGTCTCGGTCATTGTTATTGTGAGCGGGCCGAGACTAGTCTCGCTTTCTTGCACAGTTTCACCTATGCTTACTGTGTGTGTGTGTGTGTATGTGTGACGGAGTGATGGAGTTTGTGTTACTGTTTGTCGATTTCTTACGTGAGCCTTGAAGGCTTCGCCTCTTGTTTCTTGCTAATTCACATTTGCATTGAATGATTGTGAAATCTTGGTGATACAAATTTGTGTAATACAGTGGTGCCCCTGTTTAACGTCATCTGATGAAAATTAGATCTGTGAAAGGAGGGAGTCTTAAGCTTGAAATGCATTTAACAATATAGGGAGTGGTCTTAAAAAAGATGGGGTGGGGGGGGTTAGAAAGCTATGTTTTTGAGTCACTTGAGAAAAAGTGACTCTATGTAATCGGTCAGTGTTAGTCTGTCCGGCCGGCCGGCCGGCCGGCCGTCCGTAGACACCACCTTAACGTTGGACTTTTCTCGGAAACTATCAAAGCGATCGGGCTCATATTTTGTTTAGTCGTGACCTCCAATGACCTCTACACTTTAACGATGGTTTCGTTGACCTTTGACCTTTTTCAAGGTCACAGGTCAGCGTCAAAGGAAAAATTAGACATTTTATATCTTTTCTCGGAAACTATCAAAGCGATCGGGCTCATATTTTGTTTAGTCGTGACCTCCAATGACCTCTACACTTTAACGATGGTTTCGTTGACCTTTGACCTTTTTCAAGGTCACAGGTCAGCGTCAAAGGAAAAATTAGACATTTTATATCTTTGACAAAGTTCATCGGATGTGATTGAAACTTTGTAGGATTATTCTTTACATCAAAGTATTTACATCTGTAGCCTTTTACGAACGTTATCAGAAAAACAAGGGAGATAACTAGCCTTTTCTGTTCGGCAACACACAACTTAACGTTGGGCTTTTCTCGGAAACTATAAAAGTGACCGGGCTCAAATTTTATGTGAACGTGACTCATTGTGTTGTGAATAGCAATTTCTTCCTGTCCATCTGATGCCTCATATAATATTCAGAACTGCGAAAGTGACTCGATCGAGCGTTTGCTCTTCTTGTTTAGTTGTTGTTTTGGTTTTGGTTTTTAATGTACAGTGATACCTGTGATGAAAGGACACCCTTGGGACCAGCCAAAAGTGTCCCTACGTACATTGCAGGTGGCCTGTCATGACAGGTATATTTTGGTAAAGATAATAGACAGAGATAACAGAAGGTGTCCTTTCTTGAGAGGTGTTCTCTCATTAGGGGGCCTCACATTGTAGGTACCACGTACTGTACAGGTAAACACAATGAATACTTAATAGCATAATGAGGGCAGAGATTATTTTGCCCTTTTTGTGTTCTGTAGCATGAGAATACAGTGTGTTGTGTTATATTTCCTCCAGTCAACTGGTGTCAGCATTGGTTTGAGTACTTCCCCAACCCCCCGATCAACGTTCTGAGCATGGTGGAAAATGTGCTGGGACATCACGACAGATACCTGTTACAGCACTTTGTTACCTACGGTGTCACATCACAGGTGAGTCATGGGTTGTATCATTCTGAATAGCTGTGCAAGTGTACTTACAGAATGTTGCAAATAACAGGGATAAGCATTTGTCATTCACATGAATGCATGTGAGCGCACACACGCCTGCACACACACACACACATACACACACGCATGCACGCACACACACACACACACACACACACACATGCACGCACGCACGCACGCACGCACACACACACACACACACACACACACACACACACACACACACACACAGACACACACACACACACACACACACACACAACCTGTGTGGTTAATGCAAGAAAGATGTTGGGTCCAAGGCTGTTTCTCTGCACGGTCTGTCTTGAGTGGGGATAACAGAATGTTTTCAAGAAAAATGTCGGAAATATCGTTCTGATCATTTACAGCACATATTACATCTCATGATTATCCACAATTTACATGTATAGCTTGCAGTGCATTTGGTCAAATCATTCCTTTTCCAAGCACATTTTTTTTACTTTTACTGACCAGTTTTTGAGTTGTTGTTGGTTGTGTTTTTCTGCGTGTAGCTGTATGCCTGGCCCCTGCTGGAGACCCTGTTCTCGGAGGTGCTGACGCGAGATGAGTGGCTGATGCTGTGGGACCATGTGGTCAGCAACCCCCCAGGCTTCCTCCTCATGCTGGTCGCAGCGTACTCAATGTGCGCCAGGGGGCCGCTCATGCAGTGCACAGAGATGGACGACTTTCAGGTATGTACAGTGGAGCCCCCCTTTTAAGACACCCCCCCCCCCCCCCTCAATTTAAGACTACCTCCTTGTTAAGACCCTGTTTTCTCAGACTTTCTGTTCGTAACCTCTGTAAAATTACCCCCATTTTAAGACTCCCTCCTTGTTAAGACCTGGTTTTCTCAGACTTTCTGTTTGTAACCTCTGTAAAATTACCCCCATTTTAAGACTCCCTCCTTTTTAAGACCTGGTTTTCTCAGACTTTCTGTTCGTAACCTCTGTAAAATTACCCCCATTTTAAGACTCCCTCCTTGTTAAGACCCGATTTTCTCAGTTTTCAGAGGTCTTATAATCAAGTAAAATCACTGTACAAAAATCAATGAAAACATTGGTTTTGGTTTTGTTTGGTTATGGTACAGTGATACCTGTGGTGCAAGGTCCCTCTGCACCTTGTGGGACCGGATGTCACTAAAGTACTCGCTTCCAAGTTCTATCCGTGATTCCAGCAGCCTTTCCTCCTTCAAAACCCAACTCAAAACATACCTGTTTCGTAAAGCCTTTGCTTAGCCTGAGTAGACTCTCCACAACTCTATTCTGTTTTGGAACTCTCTACCCTGTATGTGCTTTATGGTCTCTTTGTCAATGGTATCTTTGTGTGTGCGCGTGCGTGCGTGTGTGTGTGTGTGTGTGTGTGTGTGTGTGTGTGTGTGTGTGTGTATGTGTGTGTGTGTGTACTTTTAACATTGTACGCTAAGTTTTGCTTAGTGCTTGGGTTCTTGGTGTTATGTCTCAGTTAAATGTATGCTTTGTATGCTTGTTGATTTGTGCTAGTTTATTCTATAATGAATTTGTAAAGCGCCTGGAGCCAATTGATGGGACTCGCGCTATAGAAAAGTTATTTATTATTATTATTATTATTATTATTTGAGCGTTGATGTGTTAAGCTGCTGTTATGCGCCATACATGGCCCAGCTCATCCGACTTCGGCGTGTTTTTATATCGGAGTGGTCCTTCTCCTAGACTGGTGGCATTACAGGGCTGTCGACTGGGGTATTTCTTGAGAGTAACAGTGCCACCTGTTACCTTGCCCCATCCTGCTGGAAGCACCGCCATTTGGTCCGCGACTGCTTATTCGTCCTGGCAAGCCTGGCTTATCTCGCAGCTAACCTCCATATCTGAAGGCCACCCCACTATCCGCCACCTGTGGACGCGCCTGGTTGGGGGTGGTCGCCCCTACTTTTCCAGGACTAAAGTACAAATGTAGCATATTATTACAATGGACCACTTGAATCCTCTTGATCTCATGAAAACAGTGGTACCTGTAACACAAGGTCCCTCTGATAATAATCTTGTAGAACCGCATGTCATTAAAGTTAAACCGGTTGTATGACTGGAAAGGCCATTTATTTCCATTCGTCATTAAATTTAAAGTAACTGATTATTACACTGGTCCCCTTGAATCCTCCTGATCTCACGAAAACAGTCTTTGCAAATATCACTTCCCTATTACGCAGATGGATCTATGCATTTTCCAAAATAAGGTTCTGCTATGTTGTCTTTTCCATGCAGTATTTTTTCCACCACCGCAATGCAGTGGATGTACGTCAGGTGATTAGGGACGCGTACCGACTCGACGAGGCCACGCCCCGTGACCTTCACCCCAGCAGCAAGTTGGAGCCTTTTACCCCCCTCACCCAGGGCCAGTACCCTGTCTTCAACAAGTACCCCAAGTTCATCGTTGATTACCAGGTAAAAAATCTCACCTGTGCATCCAAGACAGTCATTCATAGATAAAGAACAGATTTTATGTAGTCCTGTAAGGTTACCCTAATGGAAATTCAGGCTGCTTTCTCTCTGGGGAAATTGAGCTGCCATACAGTATGGCGCTATTCTTTTTCTTTTTTTTATACATTTAGTCAAGTTTTGACTAAATGTTTTAACATAGAGGGGGAATCGAGACGAGGGTCGTGGTGTATATGTGTGTGTGTGTGTGTGTCTGTGTGTCTGTGCATGTGTGTGTGTAGAGCGATTCAGAGTAAACTACTGGACCGATCTTTATGAAATTTTACATGAGAGTTCCTGGGTATGATATCCTCAGACGTTGTTTTCATTTTTTCGATAAATGTCTTTTATGACGTCATATCCGGCTTTTTGTAAAAGTTGAGGCGGCACTGTCACACCCTCAATTTTCAATCAAATTGATTGAAATTTTGGCCAAGCAATCTTCGACGAAGGCCGGACTTCGGTATTGCATTTCAGCATGGAGGCTAACAAATTAATTAATGACTTTGGTCATTAAAAATCTGAAAATTGTAATTAAAATTATTTTTTTATAAAACGATCCAAAATTACTTTTATTTTATTCTTCATCATGTTCTGATTCAAAAAACATATAAATATGTTATATTTGGATTAAAAACAAGCTCTGAAAATTAAAAATATAAAAATTATGATTAAAATTAAATTTTTGAAATCGTTTTAAAAACTATTTCATCTTATTCCTTGTCGGTTCCTGATTCCAAAAACATATAGATATGATATGTTTGGATTAAAAACACGCTCAGAAAGTTAAAACGAAGAGAGGTAAAGTAAAGCGTGCTATGAAGCACAGCGCAACCGCTACCGCGCCAAACAGGCTCGTCACTTTCACTGCCTTTTGCACTAGCGGCGGACTACGTTCAGTTTCATTCTGTGAGTTCCACAGCTTGACTAAATGTAGTAATTTCGCCTTACGCGACTTGTTTTTTTCTTCTGCATGCGTGTATTCATGTTTCAAAGCCCTGAGACTTTCACTATGAACTTGGGATCTTTACCGTGCGTATGTGTGCACACGGGGGTGTTCAGACACAGAGGAGAGTCTGCACAAAGTTGACTCTGGGAAATAAATCCCTCGCCGAACGTGGGGATCAAACCCACGCCGACAGCGACAACTGGTTTTGAAGCCAGCGCCGCTACCGACTGAGCTATTTCCCCTGAGCTAGATCTCAATGCGCACACACATTTCGTTCACAATTTTGCACCTGATGGTGCATGTCCTTTACCAAACGAAGCAGGTGTATTCTTTCACATGTGTCCTAGATGTGAAAATGTAAAATCATATACACAGAAGCCATGTCGGATAAAGTAACTGGCATACCGTTGCCTGAGCAAGATACTTCATGGCTGAGTGACTTTGATGTATTTGCCACGAAAACTGTCCCAGCAGTCCATGCGCGATGCTTTCTTGCACTTATATGCAAGCTGGCTTGTTGCATTTCTTTTTTCTTTCTTTTTTAAAATGAATGTTGATGTGTATTCTAGGCTGTCTATCATAGAGCATTGAGTGTGTGTTTTTGGTCGGTCTGTGAGCTATGCACAGTTTCTCCTAGGAATTGAAAACTTAAATGGCGCAACATATTCACATTATTTGGTTGGCTGTGAAGCAATATTAAGTTGACTGTAAGTTTCATCGCGCATTTCTTTAGTTTGTTTTGGTGCAATATAATGTTGGTGTGAATGTTTTATTTGTCCAGGTTCAGGAAAGGGAAAGGATTCGCCAGGAGGAAACAGAGTACTTGAGGAAGAGGTGAGTTTGTGGTTAGACATAGTGTCCACTTTCTTTTTATTTTGTACAGGCCGTTTGCCTTAAATTTGTTGAACCAGGTTGTAACAATGTTGTTGGTTGTTTGAATAATTTAGGGAATTAGACCAAAAGTTTTGAATAGTGTCAACATACTAGGTTGGTTCATAAGTATGCTTTATCCTTGGTAAGATATGTGCTTTGAGTGACTGTGTGCGCGCATGTGTGTGTGAGAAATTGGTTGAGCACATTGTATATTGTTGTGTTTGAAAGTATAGATTGTATCTCCAACCAAGAAGAACCCGAAGTGTAATTTAACCCCTAGTTTGAAAGTATTAAATGTATCTTTAGCCAAGAAGAATCCCAAGTGTAAAATAATCCCTAGTTTGAAAGCATTGATCGTATCTCCAGCCTAGAAGAATTCCTAGTGTACTGCACATGGCTGTAATAAAGTCTTCTGTGTCATCAGGCAGTTGTCGCAGGACGCCCAGCGCATGACATTGCGGCGACAGCAGGAAGAAGAGCAGTGGTACCAGCAGCAGGCTCTGCTTCTAGAGGCCGAGGAGAAACGACGCCAGATGATTGCTCAGGAGGAGCAGAAACTGGCCGACCAGAGGCAGAGGTCAGGGAAACTTCTGGTGTCATAGATGTTTGTCATGATGTTTAGTGTTATTGTGTACCGTAGATGTTATCATGCTGTGACTTGGGTGTTTAATGTGTTGTAACATGATTATTGTTTCTTTAGTGTTATTGTAATGCGCGCAGAGCACAAAATAATTCCTTGGTTCATGCTGTATGTGCTTTTATTATGATTATATAGTATTGCTGTGCTTTTTACATTTAGTCAAGTTTTGACTAAATGTTTTAACATAGAGGGGGGAATCGAGACGAGGGTCATGGTGTATGTGTGTGTAGAGCGATTCAGACTAAACTACTGGGCCGATCTTTATGAAATTTGACATGAAAGTTCCTGGGTATGATATCCCCGGACGTTTTTTTCTTTTTTTCGATAAATACCTTTGATGACGTCATATCCGGCTTTTTGTAAAAGTTGAGGCGGCACTGTCACACCCTCATTTTTCAATTAAATTGATTGAAATTTTGGCAAAGCAATCTTCGACGAAGGCCGGGGTTTGGTATTGCATTTCAGCTTGGTGGCTTAAAAACTAATGAGTGAGTTTGGTCATTAAAAATCGGAAACTTGTAATTAAAATTATTTTTTTATTAAACGATCCAAAAACAATTTCATTTTATTCTTCGTCATTTTCTGATTCCAAAAACATATACATATGTTATATTTGGATTAAAAACAATCTCTGAAAATTAAAAATATAAAAATTATGATCAAAATTAAATTTCCGAAATCGATTCAAAAACTATTTCATCTTATTCCTTGTCGGTTCCTGATTCAAAAAACATATAGATATGATATGTTTGGATTAAAAACACGCTCAGAAAGTTAAAACGAAGAGAGGTACAGTAAAGCGTGCTATGAAGCACAGCGCAACCGCTGCCGCGCCAAACAGGCTCGTCACTTTCACTGCCTTTTGCACTAGCGGCAGACTACGTTCAGTTTCATTCTGTGAGTTCCACAGCTTGACTAAATGTAGTAATTTCGCCTTACGCGACTTGTTTCAGTTTTATTTTATGTTGATTGCTGCAGATAGTTGTTCCCTAGATTAATAGCACCAGATGAACAATGCACATTGTGCTGATAACTCTAGTCTGTTATGTGACTTCAGGATTAAGAAGATTGCAGTAGAAAACTAATAACAGTTTGTGAAAGCTATAAAAAGAACATGCCGGTAATGTCTTCAGACAGCATGACTGTGAAGGTGTTTGTTTGTGTGTTGCTAGACTGGTGGCCATGCATCGTGAAACCAAGCTGAAGGAGCTACAACTGCTGGACGCAGCACGCCGGAAGTTCCTGCACTTCCAGAAACAGCAACGAGAAGCAGAACTGCGCCGTCTGGACGATGAGATGCAACGAAAGGTGACATGCTTTGTTTCTCTCTTTGTTCTTTTGTAGCAAGTGTTTAGTTTGTGTGTGTGTGTGTAAGTGCAGGTACATAATTGTACTTCATCTGCAAAATAGACAACACAAATACAACATGATTCGTTCATGATGTTTAAATGGATTGCTTTGACAACTGCACCATGTGCTACAGGAATGTCTGAAGTAGCATTTTATTTGTCAACAGGCTTTACTTCGAGATCAGGAGACCAACAGTGCTATAGAGGAAGGGGAAATCAGAAACTTGGAGCTTCAGCTGCAGAAGAAAATGTTTGAGCAGGTGAGCAAGGAGCATGTTTTTGTTCCTCCTTTGTATTACACATTTCACTTTACTCTTGTCATCTTTTCTCACGAACCACAGTGCATCTCTTCTTTTTTCTTTAAATTTGTGTGGTATTTCTTTTCAAATATGTTACACGGTTGTGTGTGACTCAACCTGAAGCCAGAATTCCAGCCATTTGATCATTGTTTACACGGGCAGTGTGGTGAAAGAAAATGCCATCCCATGACATTGGTAACTGAAACATTTCCCAGGCAGAGCTTAGCCCATAGTAAGAGAGCCAGGAACGGTACTTGTAACTTAGAAATACTGGTTTGCAAAATGGTTGGAGCAATCACAAGAAAAGTCATCAAACAAAAGATGACAAGATTTATGAAGCCAAGTGTGCTAAAACACAACACAAAACAGCTTGGCAATGCGCCATTCACTCACACTCACTCTCTCACCAAACCAGGAGCTGCAGCGGGAGTTTGCGCTGGCGTCGGTGGGACTGAGGTCGGAGCAAGACGTGGAGCGCAAGCAGGAGGAGCTGGAGCAGCGCATACAGCGCCGCCTGCAGGAGGCCGAGCGTGAGAGGGAGCTGGAGGTGCGCAAGATGATGCAGCAGCAGCTAGCCGGGGCGTCACAGCGCAACGTGGACATGTTGGCCGGCAAGGAGATGGAGCAGCGTTTCCGCGTCGACCAGCTGGAGAGGGAGGCCAAGAACGTGCAGGTGGGAATACTTTTTCTTCTTCTGCGTTCATGGGCTGAAACTCCTACGTACACTTGTGTTTTTGCCCAAGTGGGTTTTTACATGTATGACTTTTTTTACCCAGTCATTTAGGCAGCCATACACGGCTTTTAGGGTTGCATGCTTTGTATTTTCGTGTTTCTATAACCAATGGAACTCTGACATGGATTACAGGATCTTTTCCGTGCACACTTGGTCTTGTGCCTGTGTGTACACACGAAGGGGGATAAGCCACTAGCAGGTCAGCGCGTAATTTGACCTGGGAGATCGGAGAAAATCTCCACCCTTAAGCCACCGGGCGCGGCCTGGATTCGAACCCAACGACCGCCTGCTTATCCACTAGGCCACTGGGCCTGCCGAGAATACAGATTACTGACTGTTTTATTACCCGAGCTTAGGAATTCATACAATATGTTGCAGTTAAAATGTGACCCTCCACCACGAAATGAGTCGCATGTCACCTCGCGCGGTTCTGCGCAAGGCTTGATATAAGTCCGGAGAGTGCATGGTAACAGCGTGAGGGTCACCTTAGTCACAGGCTTATAACTCAAACAGTTTTTGCTCTTTTCTAAAACGGTTTTCACCACTGGATAGAGCATAAAAAACTCTTTAGGAAAATGTAAAAATATGAAAATCATGCAAAGGTGACATGCGACTCATCCCGTGGTGGAGGGTCACAAATGTTATTTTTTTAGTGAGAATGGTTATTTCTCTAGACAGAGTGGTTCAATATGTATTGATGTTTTTTTCTGTGTGTTTTTTCCTGAAATATATTGTTTGATGGTAGATGTTTGTTGCGCTCTTCGGTTGTATATTGAACGTCACAGTTGTTTTGATCCCTCTTTCAGCTGGCCAAGCTGCATTCCCGGAACAGGGATCTGGAGAAAGAAGTTCATGATCTGATGGGCAAGTGCCAGGAGGAGAAGGTACTGACATCACATCACTCCTTGTTGTACACACACACATGTATACAAGCACGTACGCACGCACACACACACACACACACACACACACACACGCACACACACACATATACACACACACACACACACACACACACATATGCACACACCACAACTTGACACACATATGCACACTCACACACACACACACACACACACACACACACACACACACACACACACACACACACACACACACACAGAGTACATAGTCACAGCAGCTTTTAGTTTATCCTCATTCAGTGACTTTTTCAGTCTTCTTTGCTTGTTACACTTGGAAATCAAACATGTTCGCGCACACACACACACACACACACACACACACACACCACAACTTGACACACATACACAAACACACACACACACCACAACTTGACACACATACACACATACACACACACAGAGACACACAGTACATAGTCACAGCAGCTTTTCGTTTAGCCTCATTCAGTGACTTTTTCAGTCTTATTTGCTTGTTACACTTGGAGATCAGCTGTCAAGATCCACATGTAACAGTTGGCTGATTTGACAAAGGCATTTGATAATGCACACTACAGTGGAGCCTCACTTGTAAGACCCCCCAGGTTAAGACTTCTCCTTTTTAAGACCTAATTTTCTCAAATATGTGGAAGTCTTGAAAGGGAGGTTCCTCTGTACTTGTTTCATAGGACAGTAGTTTGTTTGTTTGTTTGTTTGTTCGTTCATGGGCTGAAACGCCCACGGCTTTTACGTGTATGACCGTTTTTACCCCGCCATTTAGGCAGCCATACGCCGCTTTCGGAGGAAGCATGCTGGGTATTTTCGTGTTTCTATAACCCACCGAACTCTGACATGGATTACAGGATCTTTTTCGTGCGCACTTGGTCTTGTGCTTGCGCGTGTACACACGGGGGTGTTCGGACACCGAGGAGAGTCTGCACACAAAGTTGACTCTGAGAAATAAATCTCTCGCCGAACGTGGGGACGAACTCACGCTGACAGCGGCCAACTGGATACAAATCCAGCGCGCTACCGACTGAGCTACATCCCCGCCCATAGGACAGTAGTGATACTCTTTTTTTTGTGTGCCTCAAAACTCTTACCAAATCCTCTTGCCAAGTATTCTCATTATCCTACTGTTCCCGTGGTTGACTCAGGATCACGAGACGGAGGCAGGGTATGCGGAGATAGCACTGGAGAAGGAGGACCGGGGGCTGGATGCCGCGCGTCGTCTTGGAACTATGGCGTCCGAGGTCTTGGTCGGCCGCAAACATACACGCAACTTGGCTGCCAAGACAGGAGACAGTGAGTTTTTCTCCCTCCCTCTGATAACTGCTTTTACTGTGTGTTAGAAGATTCTGTGTGTTAGAAGATTGTGTGTGTGTTTGTGTGTGTGTGTGGGTGGGTGGGTGTGTGTTTGCTGTATTTTGTTTTGTTTTAAGAGAATGCTGTTTCATCTGATGTGTAAAATGTAGGTCAGTACTAAGCATTTACAGGAGCTTGGCAAGTTCTTATTTTTCCTGTTCTACCGCAATAACTGCATCATGTTAAGTGTCTGTATCATAAAATCATAGTGAATATAGTGCATACTTTTTACATTTAGTCAAGTTTTGACTAAATGTTTTAACATAGACGGGGAATCGAGACGAGGGTGTGGTGTATGTATGTCTGTGTGTGTGTATGTGTAGAGCGATTCAGAGAAAACTATTGGACCGATCTTCATGAAACTTCACATGAAAGTTCCTGGGTATCCCCACACGTTTTTTTCATTTTTTCGATAAATGTCTTTGATGACGTCATATCCGGCTTTTTGTGAAAGTTGAGGCGGCACTGTCACGCCCTCATTTTTTAAGCAAATTGGTTGAAATTTTGGTCAAGTAATCTTCGACGAAGCCCGGACTTTGGTATTGCATTTCAGCTTGGAGGCTTAAAATCTAATTAATGAGTTTGCTCATTAAAGTTGTCATTAAAATCGATTTTTCACAAACAGATTGAAAATTGATTGCATTGTATTCCTCATCTTCTCCTGAATTCAAAAATATACATATGTCATGTTTACTCTAAAAATATGCTCAAAATGAAAGGAAATAGGTTCAGTAAGTTCTACGGACGCGGCGAGCGTGACCCGTCACGGTCTTCGGGATGGTTAGCCGAGACTATCTGAATGTAGTCTCGTCGATGATTGGTTTGTGGTATTGATCTTGTCTAAATGTTTTTATATCGCTTCACGCGACTTTTTTTTTATTTTACTGGAAAGAGATACCGATTTTTCTGGTTCCTAACAAGTTTTTGTGTGATATTGGTGAAGTCTCTGGTGCACTGTGCCATTCCCCCTCCCCTCCTTCCCCCTCTTGCACCACCTCCAATCTTCTTTTCACCTCCCAAACATCACGTTGATTTATTGGAAGGAGGGCCGGGTAATAGAAGCATATTGTACACTAGATGATTACCCGCTTCGCCGGGTACAGGCTTCGCCGGGAAGAAGTAGAGCCGAATACCAGGCTGCGCCTGGGACCCAGCTTTGCCGGGTGTACGCCGGCTTTGCCGGCGCACGAAGGAAGGAAGATCTAAAAATAGTAACGTGCAGTGACCTTCTTAAAATAGTAACGTAGTAACGGGAATATGGATTGATGCCACACGAAGGAAGGGAGATCTAAAAATAGTAACGTGCAGTGACCTTCTAAAAATAGTAACGTAGTAACGGGAATATGGATCGACGCCACATGAAGGAAGGGAGATAAACGCGCAAAACAAAACACTGGAGAAGATAAGGAAGAGTACTGGGAATGGATATAGTGGATCTACAGAAAAACCAAAATCGGTTCAGCGCTGCGCGCTGAGAGCACGTGTTGAAATATCTCATCGATGAGGTTGTGTCCGGGGTGTAGCTGAATACGGTCTCCAAATTTGAAAAAGATCGACCGAGAACTTTGGCCGTGCATCGCGAACAGACACACAGACACTAGCCGTAAATATATATTGATGTATGTGGATCACAGTGTCTGTTTTCGTGAGTGATTGGTCAGAAAGTCTTGGATATTTTAAGTGGAATTCCGAACTGTTAGTAAATAAGATGTTTTTGTGTGTTTTAAACCGACTCTGCTGGGCTATTTTCATTGTTTTTAAAAAGGACAGTAAAATCTTTGAGTATAGAGTCTTGAGTCTTGATTTGTTTATCAGGTCACAAGCTGTACGGCCATAACTCCACCGTCGATTCCAACCTCACTGTTGAAGATGAGGACGAGAGACCATCCAGAGGTAACCTATAACCTTTCCTTCTGTGAAATAAGCTAGAAGAAAATACAGTGGAACCCCCTTTTTAAGACCTCAAAAAAATCTGAGAGAGTCAGGTCTTAAAAAGGAGGGAATCTTAAAATGGTAAATTTACAGAGAATCTGAGAAATGAGGGTCTTCAAAGGGAGGGAGTCTTCAATCGGGGATTTATTTATTTTTATTTATTTATTTATTTATTTACGAGGATTTATATCGCGCACGTATCTCACCACACAAGGCGACTCAAGGCGCATGTTACCTATTAATGCCGTGTGAGATGGAATTTTTTACACAATATATCACGCATTCACATCGGCCAGTAGATCGACTGCCTTTAGGCGCTGCATCCACCTTTCACGGCCTATTAAATTACATATTATTACCCAACTCACATATAGCAATTAACTCTAGTTCAGTGCTGGTAACGCTGTACGCGTTCCCCTTGGTAACAAGGGAGACCACCCTAAAAAAGAGTGATCCATCCCATAATATCAGACCGATGTCCGGTCCAACATCCGTATGCGTGCGCATACGCCGCCATTTGTATCATTCTCTCTCAGCGGTTCAACTGGGAAGGACGCTCCTGATGTACGCTCCTGCTGTCTTCAGCATTTTGTCTTAGTCTTTGGCTTTGGCATCTCCCCTTGGTCGTCGCCTAACTGTTCACCTTTACCTACGCTGTGTGGTGAGATCTTTCCGTTTTGTTATAACTTTAGCGACGTTTTTCGTCGCTCGTTTTGTACTTGTGAAATTTTTCTGAAATTGTTTTTCTTTGAAATTTTTCGTGAGTTCTTTCGCTATGGCGGAGGCTGCGCTTGTTGATAGCGCCAAAAGGAAGCCTAGTTCGAGGCAGGTTTCTGACGATACGCCTCCAAAACGTAGCTCTAGGAGAGAGAAGGGCGCAGGAAAATCCGCGTCTGTTTCTTCTGATTCAACTTCTGTTAAATCTCCCGTGTTAGCAGACGTCAGTTTAACTTCCGGTCAGGCTTGTTTACGTTCTGGCAAGAGTGGTGTTTCGGGCAAAGCTTCTTCTTCTTCTGCTTCTGCTTCTGCTTCTGCCTCAACTTCAGATGGCTGCCCTGGGTTAGCGCCAACTGAAGTTGCGTCTTTATTGTTGACTTTGAGCGCTCAAGTTTCGACACTTGCGTCGGAATTATCTTCCACTAGGGAGGAATTACGAGCGCTTCCGTCTGGTGTTTCTGATGTTCTCTCCTTGGCACAGGTACGGCAGTCTCCTGCAGTTCCGGCTTCGACTTCCGCTTTGCCTTCGGCGACTGTGACTCGGGCGGATGTCCATGCTTCGCAGGATGGGAGTACCAAGTTGGTGTCTCTCCTTTATGGGACACCAGTTCAAGGTATGTCTACACCGCTTGCCGGTGTGCGAGCTCAGGGGGCTCTCTCTGGCGTTGGTAGTCGTGAGAGTTCCCACGAGCAGCGAAAGGACGAACGCCTCCGTACGTCTCTTTATGAGAATATCGGGGACCGTTTTAGTCCTCTTCCGCCCGGGGGGCAGGAAGTGGTCGGTTCTGCCGACGATAAACTGTCTGATGTTCTGCCTCCTGGCTCCGAGCTTGATCTCGAGTCGGAGTGTAGGGCGGAAGACGGGGATGCCTCAGTGGTAGAGGATTCCCAACTGAATTTGCCCGTGAAGCTGTCAGCCGCAGTGGCGCTGGCGGCGGAAACGGCGTTCAGATACTTTCCGGAAGGGGTGGTGAAGGACAAGGCTCAGCTTCACCCACCTCGTTCTGCTTTTGACGATTTCCGGAGTGCTCAGGAGCAACGGCCTCGCTACCGCTTCCGGGAATCGTCAACTATTGCCTATGAAATGGCTAACGTCTTGTGTGGTAAACGCAAACCGGCGGTGCCGTTGTTGGTTCAGCACGGCGAGGCCCCGGAAGACGTTGTCTCTTGGCTGGCTCAGCCTGGGGCTCGGGCTGCTTCCGGTGTTCCGAAGTTCAAGCTCACCCCTTATCCTGTGAATCTGATTGACTCTTTTGCTCTGCCGTCAGGGGCACTTCCGGTGACGCCGGAACTTGCTGCTTTGAGAGAGGACGGGTACAATAGGGATAGAGTTGTCCCATGTACTGACGGTTCTCTCACAGCTGTGGAGGAAGTTGGAAGGTCTTTGCTGGAGCTCACGTCCGTGTCGGAGTCTCTGCAAAGGTCTTTATCCAGATCGATTGCCACATCTCTTGATCCTTTTGAATTTCGGTTTGATGCGTCGCCGACAGATGTTTCAACACTGCTGGCTACTCTGGGCAAGGTGACTAGAGAACAGGTTACTTTGTCTGCCCGGCTGTATACTCACGCGGTGCTTTCAAGGAGATCAGCCTTCTTGACGGGGTCCAGATTTCGGGACACCGCGACTGTGGAGAGGCTGAAGGTCTCCCCTTTTGCTGAGGGGTCTCTCTTAGGGCAGGCGTCTTTCGATGCACTCCAGAAAGAGGCGCGGGATGTAGCGATCGCGCGTTTGGCTTCACAGGGCTTCCAGAAGCCTCAGGGCAAGGCTCAGACTCAGGCGTTTTCTTCTGCTAAGCCTCAGACGTCTTCGTCAGGTGGTGGGAAGGCCCAGAAGCAGTCATTCTCCTCCAGGGGTAGGGGGCGTGGAGCTCCATACCCTAAGAGGGGTCAGTCTTTCGGGGGTTCCAGGGGGTCGGGGCGTAAGCCTCACCCCCAATGAAACTTCCCCGAACAACACATCCCGGTGGCCCCCGCGCTAGTTGTAGCGGGCGGCCCGTCCAGGGCCCTTTCTTCCTGGCTGCAACTGGTGGCCAGCAAGTGGGTCACGGGGATAGTGTGTTCGGGGTTCCGGCTTCTCTGGTCAGGGCAGAAGGCTCCCCTGGTCAGGATAATCCCGCCCTGCAGGGCGCCAAAGGATTTGGTGGCACGGAACGCGGTCCAGGAGGAGGTCTCGGCTCTGCTGCTCAAGGGAGCTATAGAGGAGGTCTTGGACGCGCGGTCCCCGGGGTTTTACGGCAGACTTTTTGTAGTGCCGAAAGCCTCGGGGGCGTGGAGGCCGGTGTTAGATCTTTCTCCTTTGAACAAGTTTCTGAGAGTAATCAAGTTTACCATGGAAACTCCAACTTCGGTTCGGGAGGCCTTACGGCCGGGAGATTGGGCAACGTCGATCGATCTTACAGACGCTTACTTTCACGTCCTTATACATGTCGCAGACAGGAAGTGGCTTCGCTTCCCTTGGGGCGGCAAAGCTTACCAGTTCAGGGCTCTGCCGTTCGGCCTGTCTTTAGCTCCGTGGATTTTCACGATTGTGGTCAGGCAGCTTTGCGCTCTTGTGAGACAGGAAGGCATCCGTCTCAGAGCATACCTGGACGATTGGTTAATCCTTCACCAGAACAGGGGGCTTTGCGAGGCTCATACGCACAGGGTGCTGAGCCGGGCGGCACAGCTGGGTTTCTCTGTCAACCTGACAAAATCCGAGTTGGAACCATCCCAGACGTTTACTTACCTGGGCATGGAATTCGACACGCTTCGGTGGTCTGTCCGTCCGTCTCAAAGGCGGATCGACAAGCTTCAGGGTCTGATTCGGTCTCTCTACGGAGAGAATCACGCCAGTGCAAGGGTTCTGACTTCGGTTCTGGGTCAGATGGAATCCATGGCTTCCCTCATTCCGTTGGGCAGGGTTCACAAGAGGCCTTTTCAGGCCTCCCTGCAGTCAAGGTGGGATCAGACATCCCAGGACTGGAGTGCTCCGATCGCACTGGGAACTTGGTTTCAGCAGACCACAGGTGTTTGGCTTCTTCCGGATTTGTTCCGGGGTGTTCCCATTGTTCGTCCACCGCCGGAGAGAGAGTTGTTTACGGACGCATCTCTGACGGGGTGGGGTGCTCATCTGGACGAGCACATGGTTTCGGGAGTTTGGGATTGCTCTCAGGCCTCCCTACATATCAATGTACTGGAGTTGGAGGCCGTTTCCCTGGCGCTTCTAGCGTTCAAGCCTTTCCTGGAGGGCAGTCATGTACGTCTTCACACCGACAACATGTCTGTGGCGTCGTATGTGAACAAGCAGGGGGGGACTCGGTCTCACAGTCTTTCCGACATTGCATGTCGCATTCTCAAGTGGTGTCACGCCCAGCACATTCTGTTGTCAGCAGTGTACTTGAAGGGCAGTCTGAACGTCCTTGCAGACACTTTGAGCAGAGGGGACAGGATTGTTCATTCAGAGTGGACTCTCACACACCAGTCTTTGCAGCGGCTTTGGTCGCAGATCGACAAGCCCAAGATAGATCTCTTTGCGACGAGGTTTTCGGCGAGACTGCCTCTCTTTGTGTCCCCCTTCCCGGATCCTCTGGCCTGGAAGGTGAATGCTCTGGAAGTGGATTGGTCAGATCTTCCGGCGTATGCCTTCCCTCCGTTCTGCCTCTTAGGCAAAGTCCTCAGGAAAGTGGACTTGGAGAAACCAGCGCTGGTTCTGGTCGCTCCTCTGTGGCCAAGCCAGCACTGGTTTCCCGACCTACTGCGTCTAGCAGTTCGGCCCCCAATCCCTCTCGCCCTGAAAAGAGGAGATCTCGTGCAGCCTCGGTCAGGCGTTCAGCACGAGAACCCACAGATCCTGGCCCTTCACGCGTGGATTCTGTCCGAAGCGCTTTGCGTAGGGCAGGGGCCTCTTCCCCTACTCTGAGATTCGTTGGACATGCGCATAGAAAATCGACTTCTTCGGTTTACTCATCGCACTGGGCCTCTTGGTCTAGGTGGTGCGCGCTTAACGGGGTTAAACCTCTTTCTCCTAGGTCTATTCAGGTAGCCAACCATCTGTCTTGGTTGGCTGATCAGGGGGCTTCTCCCTCTTCTATTAGGGTCCGGAGGTCGGCGATCTCTTCGACCCTCGCGCAATTAGGCCACAAAATTTCGCTCGGAGGGGTTATCGCTAGTGTTATTAAGGGGGCTGCCCTTTTAGCAGCTCGTTCAAAATCGCTTCTCCCTGCATGGGATTTGTTCCTGGTCTTACGTTTCTTAGCCTCGGATGAGTTCGAGCCTCTTTTGTCAGCCACTTTGGCCGATTTGACGCGTAAGACTGTGTTTTTAACGCTTCTCTCTACTTCTAGGAGAGGTAGTGAGGTGCATTCTTTGTCGGGTTTAGACAAGGATATTGCGTTCGAGAAGGATGGTTCCATTTCTCTCAAATTTGTTCCCGGCTTTCTCGCGAAAAACCAGAAACCTGGCCAGCTTTCTCCAATCTTGCGCATTCCACCCTTGAGCAAGATTTTGGCTCCTGGAGATCCCGATATTGCAAATTGTCCTGTGAGAGCTCTCCGATGTTACCTGTCTCGAACTCGGCCTGTTAGGTCAGAAAGTCAAAAGCTTCTTTTCATATCTTTAAACACGGCTAGGTGTAAGGATATAGCGAAGGTGACTCTGGCCAAATGGATCTCCACTCTGATCAAACGAGCATATGCCTGGTGGCTAGTGCAGTCGGGTGATGATAGGGCAGTTTTGCCTCTCACCGCGGCTAGAACCCATGAGGCGAGAGCCTGGGCATCCTCAGTGGCAGTTCTTCGGTCCGGCAAGCTAGCCGAGGTACTGGAAGCTGCGTATTGGCGCTCTGAGGACGTTTTCGTCAACTTTTACCTCAGAGACGTCGCTTCTGTCAGACAGGATGGAAGCTCCGCGCTGCCTGCCATGGTAGCGGCGGGACAAGTCCTGCGTGCTTAGTTTTGGTAAGTACCCACCACCTATAGTAGCAATCTGCTATATGTGAGTTGGGTAATAATATGTAATTTAATCCAAAATTTTAATAATAAATTTTCATTTAATTAATATACTTACCCAACTCACATCGTTTAAACCCTCCCGCCTCCCCGCTGTGGTGGTATTGGGTTCTAAAAAAGTAGTGAGTTGGGCTTCGTTCGAATGATACAAATGGCGGCGTATGCGCACGCATACGGATGTTGGACCGGACATCGGTCTGATATTATGGGATGGATCACTCTTTTTTAGGGTGGTCTCCCTTGTTACCAAGGGGAACGCGTACAGCGTTACCAGCACTGAACTAGAGTTAATTGCTATATGTGAGTTGGGTAAGTATATTAATTAAATGAAAATTTATTATTAAAATTTTGGATTATTCCAGGTCACACGGGTATGTTGGTGGACATTTTTATCTATGCCAATACAATTTTGCCAGGAAAGACCCTTTTGTCAATCGTGGGATCTTTAACGTGCATACCCCAATGTAGTGTACACGAAGGGACCTTGGTTTATCGTCTCATCTGAAAGACTAGCACTTGAACCCACCACCTAGGTTAGGAAAGGGGGGAGAAAATTGCTAACGCCCTGACCCAGGGTTGAACTCGCAACCTCTCGCTTCCGAGCGCAAGTGCGTTACCACTCGGCCACCCAGACCATTAAAAGGGGGGTTCCAGTGAAGCAAAGATGTGAATGACAACAGCTAAAATACGGAAAATTTGATCCAGGATACAAACAGATAATTTTGAAATCGCAAGGAGCTACTTCACAAACGTATTTGGTCAGACTGCTTGTTCTCTGCTATTGGTGCCGTTGAAAATGTATTTTATGGTGGGCCAATCATTGCAAAATGTTGCAGTATAGATAAGAATTCTAAAAAGCGTCTGTATATGTACATTATTCAAATGCAAAAACATGCAGCTGTAAAAGTTGCCCACAGTCAAAGGAACTATGAGACCTCCGGTTCTGGAAAGCTCCCTCAGTGGTGTATTGTGCAAGTCGGCTCATAGAAAACAAATCCAGTTGGAAGCAAGACAATTTTCAAATGGGAAGTGTAAGGAACACATATCGACGTCGTAACTCATCTTAAACAGCTTCTCAGCAGGCCAAAACTGATTACAGTGAAACCTCCCTTTTAAGACCTCCAATAATCTGAGAAAATCGGGTCTTAAAAAGGAGGGCGTCTTAAAAGGGGGGTAAATTTACAGAGGTAATGAACAGAAAGTCTGCAAAAACAGGGTCTTAAAATGGAGGAAGTCTTAAATTGGGGGGTCTTAAAAGCGGGGTTCCACCGTATTTACATTATGAAATAGTGTTTATATTTGTACCTGGTATGGATAGAAAGTTGAAAGAATGTTAAAACTTAAATCATGTATTGTCCATCATGTATTGTCCATCATGTATTGTCCATCATGTATTGTCCATCCTGTATTGTCCATCATGTATTATTGTCCATCATGTATTGTCCATCATGTATTGTCCATCATGTATTGTCCATCATGTATTGTCCATCATGTATTGTCCATCGTGTATTGTCCATCGTGTATTGTCCATTGTGTATTGTCCATCATGTATTGTCCATCATGTATTGTCCATCATGTATTGTCCATCATGTATTGTCCATCATGTATTGTCCATCATGTCTGTCCATCATGTATTGTCCATCATGTATTGTCCATCATGTATTGTCCTTCATGTATTGTCCATCATGTATTGTCCATCATGTATTGTCCATCATGTATTGTCCATCATGTATTGTCCATCATGTATTGTCCATCGTATTTTAGAGAATGTTTCTCGTGGAGAATGATTTTCTTAGCCTAAAGCTCAAAAACATCAAAATCACCAAGAATCAAGTTACGCCAGAATTGCAGGACGACGACGATATGAGAGTAGCAAGAACGTGATGAAGTGAACTTGTAAAAGAGAAACCCAGCAGAAACCCCAGCTGCTTACAAAGTTGTTGATGATTTTTTGCAGTGAAGTTCGAGCGTGACCGGGAGATGTTTGACCAGCAGGAGATGGAGTTGTTGAAGGAGGTGAGACGTTTGAGACAAAAATTGGCCACCGACAACCGCAACAAGCGACCACCCCCACTCAGCGCGGCAGATGACTTCTAAGGACTGCAGGCAGTACTGATGGGATTTGCTTTTGTACTTAAACATTCTGACAGCTGTGCTTTCGATTTGTGCTGATTTTTTTTCTGGAAGGAAAAAAGATGAAGATGACTGTGATGTTTTTTTGGATTAGTACCGCCAAGGGTACAGGTACAGGTATATGAAATGTAGCTGTTGATACTGTTATGTTAAGTAATGTGGAATGGCAGGAATGGAGATTCTGTGTGCGTGTGTGTCTGAAAATATCATGGGTTGTATTTATTTTCAGGTGAAAGTTTATTTTGAAAACCTGAATGAGTGTTTTTAAAACTTTGTGAGTGCACGACCGGCAAGATCATGTGGATACCTGCCACTTATAAGTTTGTGAGAAAATGATTTGTTTCTTTTTCTGTCAAATCGGGAAAATAATACGTTGCTTTTTCTTTCCAATCATTTGGTCAGCAGAATTAGTGAATTACGACTTTATAGTTATTTTATAACTTCATCTGCATTTTTCAACAAAACTCATACCTAAACATAAACATAAAGCAGTACAGAATATGTTTGATGTTGCCATGTACTTTGTTTTAGTCTATACAAAATCTGTTTTACCAGACACGGTTTATTCTTGCCTTTTTCTTGTTTATCTAGAATTTGAGTCTCATGTGTACTCCATGAAAACATTGCCCCAAAATATCACATTCTGATTAGAATGTATACCCCAGGCAGTAAATCAGCGTATAACGAGTGTGGAACACTCAGTTCAGTGTTTATAGTCTCTGTTCATAGAGTTTTTCTAAGAGATCTGAATTTACTTTGACATTTGGAAGTAGTTTCTTTGAACATTATTTTTGTTCCATTTAGTTTTTCATTGTATTCTATGATAATCATTGATTGCTTTACTCAATGTGTACAGTGTAGAATAAACGATGATTCAAATGAAAGTCAATACACTTGAGAGAGAGAGAGAGAGAGAGAGAGAGAGAGAGAGAGAGAGAGAGAGAAAGAGAGAGGGGGGGGGAGGAGAGTGTATGTGTTTGCATGTGTGTGTATCTGTGTGTGTGTGTGTGTGTGTATCTATGTGTGTGTATCTGTGTGTGTGTATCTCTGTGTGTGTGTATCTGTGTGTGGTTGCATGCGTGTTGGCATGTGTCCGTGCAATGTGTGCAACAGAACACTGAAGTATTCTCTATTTCGTGTGATCATTTTTACTGGAAGGCACTACACCAAATGCAGCAGAACAAAAATCGAAGGTGGGTGGGGAGGTAATTACCTTCTCCTCCACAGAACTTCTCAGGTGTTGTGAGGTTCCCATGGCGATGCACCTTGACAGATGAATGCACATTTCACAACCACCATCAAAAACCACTGACCCAGTCCTAAACCCTCGGAACAGCTTACAATAGCTCTCGAGCTGCAATCAAACTCAAATAAACCCATTTCTGAATGCAGCATACAGTGGAACCTCCCTTTTAAGACCCCTCGATTTAAGACTTCTTCCTTTTTAAGATCTTGATTTTTCAGATTTTCTCTTCATAACCTCTGTAAATTGACCTCCAATTTAAAACTCCCTCCTTTATGAGACCCAATTTTCTCAGACTTTTAGAAGTCTCAGAAGAGGGGTCCCACCATAGCACGCAGGCAGGTCTTTGAATTCTGAGGTATTTCAGAGGGCTCGGCGGAGATTACAATCACTTGGATATGGAATCAATTGGGATTTGACTCGAAAGTGATTGCACAGGCAGCGTGAGAGGGTGCAGGGCCATCTATCTCCTTACTTGCAGTCTGTCACCACATCAAATGGAAATCGTTTTCTTGCACTGAATAGAAACTTGGGAATGAAGCAAAGTGAGCAAATAATTGTTTGTTTATTTTTAAATAGAGCACACAAAATATGTTGCACTCGAAATAACACTTTTAATAAGTGCTGGCTTTTCTTGTTAAATATAAAAACAGAAATAGAGCCAAAATGTGTTCTGTACGCGGAATAGAAATTGAATAAACATGTAGGCAAAAGAAAACGAAGTGAATAAATTGTACGTAAAAATGTCACTCTTTTGGTCACAGCAGACACTATTTAAACGAGGTCAACTTGTTGAAATGTGAGCAGTCCAAAATTGATTATTCAATTATGTTACATACGTCGTTTTTACATTTAGTCAAGTTTTGACTAAATGTTTTAACATAGAGGGGGAATCGAGACGAGGGTCGTGGTGTATGTCTGTGTGTGTGTGTGTGTAGAGCGATTCAGACTAAACTACTGGACCGATCTTTATGAAGTTTGACATGAGAGTTTCTGGGAATGATATCCCCGGACATTTGTTTTCATTTTTTTCGATAGATACTTTTGATGACGTCATATCCGGCTTTTTGTAAAAGTTGAGGCGGCGTGACTGTCACACCTTCATTTTTCAATCAAATTGATTAAAATTTTGGCAAAGCAATTTTCGACGAAGGCCGGACTTTGGTATTGCATTTCCGATTGGTGGCTTAAAAACTAATGAATGAGTTTGGTCATTAAAAATCTGAAAATTGTAAAAAAAAAAAACTTTTTTATAAAACGATCCAAATGTACGTTCATCTTGTTCTTCATCATTTCCTGATTTCAAAAGCATATAAATATGATATATTTGGATTACAAACAAGCTCTGAAAATTAACAATATAAAAATTATGATCAAACTTAATTTTTCGAAATCGATTTAAAAAAATGTGATCTTATTCCTTGTCGGTTCCTCATTCCAAAAACATATAGATATGATATGTTTGGATTAAAAACACGCTCAGAAAGTTAAAACGAAGAGAGGTACAGAAAAGCGTGCTATGCAACACAGCGAAACCACTACCGCGCTGAACAGGCTGGTCAGTTTCACTCCGTTTTGCACAAGCGGCGGACTACGGTCATTGTGAAAAAAATGTAGTGCGTTCAGTTTCATTCTGTGAGTTCCACAGCTTGACTAAATGTAGTAATTTTGCCTTACGCGACTTGTTTGTCACTGGGTGGCCGAGTAGTAACGCACTTGCGCTCGGAAGCGAGAGGTTGCGTGTTCAGGCCTGAGTCAGGCCGCAATTTTCTCCCCCCTTTCCTAACCTAGGTGGTGGGTTCAAGTGCTAGTCTTTCGGATGAGACGAAAAACCGAGGTCCCTTCGTGTACACTACATTGGGGTGTGCACGTTAAAGATCCCACGATTGACAAAAGGGTCTTTCCTGGCAAAATTGTATAGGCATAGATAAAAATGTCCATCAAATACCCGTGGGACTTGGAATAAAGTAAAACAAGAAGGGCAAAGCCCATACGACTCACATGCTTGACCTAAACCTAGCAATGACATCATACACTAAGAACTGCTTTACACATTTTTCCTACCAAAATACATGTGACCTTGACCCAAGGTCAAGGTCATCCAAGGTCATGCAACACAAAGCTGTTAATTCAAGACATAGGAAGTACAATGGTGCTTATTGGCTCTTTCTACCATGAGATATGGTCACTTTTAGTGGTTCACTACCTTATTTTGGTCACATTTCATAAGGGTCAAAGTGACCTTGACCTTGATCATATGTGACCAAATGTGTCTCATGATGAAAGCATAACATGTGCCCCACATAATTTTTAAGTTTGAAACAGTTATCTTCCATAGTTCAGGGTCAAGGTCACTTCAAAATATGTATACAATCCAACTTTGAAGAGCTCCTGTGACCTTGACCTTGAAGCAAGGTAAACCAAACTGGTATCAAAAGATGGGGCTTACTTTGCCCTATATATCATATATAGGTGAGGTATTCAATCTCAAAAACTTCAGAGAAAATGGGAAAAATGTGAAAAATAGCTGTTTTTTAGACAACATTTATGGCCCCTGCGACCTTGACCTTGAAGGCAA
>NC_090245.1:12496538-12534038 GCF_037325665.1 Littorina saxatilis
ATGGAAATCGTTTTCTTATAATAATAATAATAATAACGGGCATTTATAAAGCGCCTTATCAAAAGTTCAAAGCGCGGGACAACAATACATGTATACAAAAATCATACAATCACTGTCAGATTCAAACAACACATCATGCACATCTCACATCCCCAGACTCTATACTAAGGAACTATCCGTAGTGTTGTTGGAACAAGTGAGTTTTCAAATTGGACTTAAAAGATGAAATGGATGGAGAGTGACGTAATTGAAAGGGGAGTGAATTCCATAACTGAGGTCCATAATACGAAAACGTGCGGAAGCCATGAGCCTTGCGTTTAAAGCGACCTTGACAGAGAAGTCGAGCATCATCAGAAGAACGAAGGGTGCGAGAGGGAGTGTAGAGAGAGACCAGTTCAGAAAGATAGGCAGGTGCCGATTCAGAGATGATATTGTAGCAGAAGCAGGCAGCTTTATACCTAATACGTTCAGATACAGGAAGCCAGTGAAGTTCTTTCATGAGAGGAGTGCAGGGTTGTCGATGCTGTGCTCTGAAAATGAGACGTGCAGCAGAGTGTTGTACTTTTTGCAAGGGTTGGAGAGTGGAGTCAGGGCAGCCTATGAGAAGGGAGTTGCAGTAATCTAATCTGGACAGAATGCAGGATGTAACGAGAGTTTTAGTGGCATCAACAGTGAGAAATTTTCTTATGGAACCTATTCTTCTGATCTCAAAGTAACATGTCTGACAGACTTTTTTGATGTGTTGTTTCATTGAGAGGTGGGAGTCCATGATGAACCCAAGATTCCTAGCACTATCAGAGAGAGAAATGTCACTAGAACCTACTGTGATGGAGGCTGGAAGGGAAGTGGTCGAACAGGAAGCTCCAGAGAAAAGAAGAAACTCAGTCTTGTCATCATTTAACTTGAGCATCCCATTGTTTGTCATCCATGATTTAATATCTGAAGTGCAGTTTTGGAGAGTGTGCGTCACCGCTTGGATTTCTGTAGGCTTGCATGCTTGTTGGAGTTGTGTGTCGTCTGCAAAGAGGTAGTGATTGACTGCGTGTTGCTTGATGACGGCAGAGAGAGGAGTGGTGTATAGTACAAATAAAACTGGGCCTAGAACTGATCCCTGGGGAACGCCGAAACAGAGAGGAGATGGAGGAGATGAGAGATTATTGACAGACACATACTGACTACGGCCCTGTAGATATGAACTAAACCAGTGAAGAGCGGTAGAGTGAATGCCAAAAACAGATTCGAGACGAGAGAGCAGAACAGAGTGATCGATCGTATCGAACGCAGCTGAGTTATCCAAGAGAAGCAGAACTGATAGGTCATCATTATCCAGAGCAGAAAGAATGTCATTCACAACACGAAGCAAAACAGTCTCGGTGCTGTGGCCAGCCCTATACGCTGACTGAAGAGGGTTGCAGAGGTTGTTGGTTTCAAGGTGGGAGAGAAGCTGACTAAGCACTACTTTTTCCAGAATTTTAGAAATGAATGGCAAGTTGGAAACAGGCCTATAGTTTTTCAACTGATTTTTATCCAGAGATGGTTTCTTGATCAAAGGTTTAACTACTGCAGTTTTCAAGTCCATTGGCACAGTGCCAGAAGTGAGAGAAGAGTTGATTATGTTGGTTATGATGGGAAGAAAAAGGTCAAGGTTTTCATAAAACAAGTTGGTGGGGATGGGGTCTAGCTCACAAGACTTTGGCACTGTGTTCTTCAAAATCTTCAAAACAAACTGCTCAGATACAGGAATGAAGCTATCCAACAAAGAACCAGAGAATTGTGAAGCCGGAGGCGAAGCCACTGGTGGAGGAAAGCTATTTCTGATGGTTTCGATCTTCTCAGTGAAGTAGTCAGAAAATACAATTGGCAGGTCCTTGGGGTCATGGGTGGTGGGGAGGCTGGAAACCGTCTGTTTTCCAAGCAGAGAATTGAAATTTTGAAAAAGTTCTTTGCATGTTCTACTACCTATAATCTGGGCAGAGAAGAAAGCAGTTTTAGCGCCTTCAACTAAGTCATTTACTTTGCGTTTGATGGTTTCAAAAATCTCTTTGTGAACAGTGAGTTTGGATTTAAGCCAGCACCTCTCCGCCTGACGACGTTCACGTTTCAGTTTGCCAAACTGCTCAGAGATGCTACTGAACCACGGGTTAGATTTCCGCTGACGAACCGTGCGTTGGCAGAGAGGGGCGTGCCTATCAAGAATTGAGCGCAACGTCTGGTTATTTCTTGCACTGAATAGAAACTTGGGAATGAAGCAAAGTGAGCAAATAATTGTTTGTTTATTTTTAAATGGAGCACACAAAATATGTTGCACTCGAAATTACACTTTTAATAAGTGCTGGCTTATCTTGTTAAATATAAAAACAGAAATAGAGCCATAATGTGTTCTGTACGCGGAATAGAAATTGAATAAACATGTAGGCAAAAGAAAAAGAAGTGAATAAATTGTACGTAAAAATGTAACTCTTTTGGTCACAGCAGACACTATTTAAACGAGGTCAACTTGTTGAAATGTGAGCAGTCCAAAATTGATTATTCAATTATGTTACATACGTCGTTTTTACATTTAGTCAAGTTTTGACTAAATGTTTTAACATAGAGGGGGAATCGAGACGAGGGTCGTGGTGTATGTGTGTGTGTCTGTATGTGCGTGTGTGTGTGTGTAGATCGATTCAGACCAAACTACTGGACCGATCTTTATGAAATTTGACATGAGAGTTCCTGGGAATGATATCCCCGGACGTTTTTTTTCTTTTTTTCGATAAATACCTTTGATGAAGTCATATCCGGCTTTTTGTAAAAGTTGAGGCGGCACTGTCACACCCTCATTTTTCAATCAAATTGATTGAAATTTTCATAAAGCAATCTTCGATGAAGGCCGGACTTCGGTATTGCATTTCAGCTTGGTGGCTTAAAAATTAATTGATGACTTTGGTCATTAAAAATCTGAAAATTGTAATAATTTTTTTTTGTATAAAACGATCCAAATTTACGTTCATCTTCTTCTACATTATTTCCTGATTTCAAAAACATATAAATATGTTATAATTGGATTAAAAACAAGCTCTGAAAATTAAAAATATAAAAACTATGATCAAAATTAAATTTCCGAAATCGATTTAAAAACAATTTCATCTTATTCCTTGTCGGTTCCTGATTCCAAATATAGATATGATATGTTTGGATTAAAAACATGCCCAGAAAGTTAAAACGAAGAGAGGTACAGAAAAGCGTGCTATGCAGCACAGCAAAACCACTACCGCGCTGAACAGGCTCGTCAGTTTCACTCCGTTTTGCACAAGCGGTGGACTACGGTCATTGTGAAAAAAATGCAGTGCGTTCAGTTTCATTCTGTGAGTTCCACAGCTTGACTAAATGTAGTAATTTCGTCTTACGCGACTTGTTTGTCATTGCCAAAACCAAATACAGTGAAACCCCCCTTTTAAGACCCATAATTTTAGGACTCGCTCCTGTTCAAGACCTGGTTTTCTCAGGTTTTTTGGAGGTCTTAGAAGGGGAGTTTGTACTGTACGGAATCTTTGTAAATAAACAATCCTTATACAGGCTTTACAGTTCTAAATTGAGCCGTGAGGCTAAACGGACTTGACCCCTGCAGAAGAAAGGCACGAAAGAGTTAAAGGTTCACTTCTTCTCGGATAAGCAATCGTGTACACCATATGAAACATGCCCAGGATCGTCATTTTACATGAGATAAGCAATCGTGTACACCATATGAAACATGCCCAGGATCGTCATTTTACATGAGATAAGCAATCGTGCACACCATATTATCATTATTATTATTATGGGGAGCTTATATAGCGCGAACCACAACTGGGCTCTCCGCGCTTTACATATTAATTTCTGCTGTTTGAAATGGAATTTTTTACAGACAGACAGACAAACAGACATTTTTTACACACAATATATAACGCATTCACATCGACCAGCAAACTTCAAGCCTATTAGGCGAACATTCACCTTTCACGGCCTATTATTCCAAGTCAAACGGGTATTTGGTGGACATTTTTGGCTCACGTAAGTGTAGCCTATGCGATGATAAACTTTGTCTGTCTGTGCGTGCGTATGTATGTATGTGTGTATGTCTGTGGTAGAAACTTTAACATTTCCGAGTCTATGGATTACGTCAGTCTCGGTCAAAAGTGTTCGACGTGTGTGATAGAAACTATTTGAAGACGTCACATTATGACGTAAGAGGGTTAGACGTCACGCAAAGGAATTACTGAAAGTCTCGGTCATTGTTATTGTGAGCGGGCCGAGACTTCTTGGCAGATCCAGGGTCTCGCTTTCTTGCATAGTTTCACCAAACACTGTACATGTGTGTGTGTGTGTGTGTGTGTGTGTGTGTGTATGTGTGTGTGTGTGTGTGTGTGTGTGTGTGTGTATGTGTGACGGAGTGATTGAGTTTGTGTTACTGTTTGTCGATTTCTTACGTGAGCCTTGAAGGCTTCGCCTCTTGTTATCTATGCCTATACAATTTTGCCAGGAAAGACCCTTTTGTCAATCGTGGGATCTTTAACGTGCACACCCCAATGTAGTGTACATGAAGGGACCTCGGTTTTTCGTCTCATCCGAAAGACTAGCACTTGAACCCACCACCTAGGTTAGGAAAGGGGGGAGCATGCCCAGGATCGTCATTTTACTTGGGATAAGCAATCATATACACCATATGAAACATGCCCAGGATCGTCATTTTACATGGGATAAGCAATCGTGTACACCATATGAAACATGCCCAGGATCGTCATTTTACATGGGATAAGCAATCGTGTACACCATATGAAACATGCCCAGGATCGTCATTTTACATGGGATAAGCTGAAGAGCAAAACAAGTGAGGCAAACATTTACCATCACTATGCCCAGAATGTAGAGGTGACTCTCAAATAAGCGCTCTCCCAGTTTCCGTTGCGACGATAGCCAACACTGGCTCCTGCAACGTACTATAGCAGATCCAGATCCAGAATCGTGTGTATCATATCAGACATGCCCAGGCTCATCATTTTACATGGGATAAGTAATCGTGTATATCACATCCGACATGCCCAGGCTCATCATTCTACAAGGGATAAGCAATCGTGTATATCACATCCGACATGCCCAGGATCATCATTTTATAAAGGATAAGCAATCGTGTGTATGATATCAGATATGCCCAAGATCATCATTTTACATGGGATAAGCGATCGTGTGTATGATGTCAGATATGCCCAGGATCATCATTTTACATGGAATAAGCTATCGTGTATATCATAGACAATATCCAGGATCATCATTTGACATGGGATAAGCAATCGTGTGTATCATATCAGACATGCCCAGGCTCATCATTTTAAAAGGGATAAGCAATCGTGTATATCACATCCGACATGCCCAGGATCATCATTTTACATGGGATAAGCAATGGTGTATATCACATCCGATATGCCCAGGATCATCATTTTACATGGGATAAGCAATCGTGTATATCACATCCGACATACCCAGGCTCATCATTTTACATTGGATAAGCAATCGTGTATATCACATCCGACATGCCCAGGCTCATCATTTTACATGGGATAAGCAATCGTGTATATGACATCCGATATGCCCAGGATCATCATTTTACATGGGATAAGCAATCGTGTATATCACAACCGACATACCCAGGCTCATCATATTACATGGGATAAACAATCGTGTATATCACATCTGACATGCCCAGGCTCATCATTTTACATGGGATAAGCAATCGTGTATATCACAACCGACATACCCAGGCTCATCATATTACATGGGATAAACAATCGTGTATATCACATCCGACATGCCCAGGCTCATCATTTTACATGGGATAAGCAATCGTGTATATCACATCCGACATGCCCAGGCTCATCATTTTACATGGGATAAACAATCGTGTATATCACATCCGACATGCCCAGGCTCATCATTTTACATGGGATAAGCAATCGTGTATATCACATCCGACATACCCAGGCTCATCATTTTACATGGGATAAGCAATCGTGTATATCACATCCGACATGCCCAGGCTCATCATTTTACATGGGATAAGCAATCGTGTATATCACATCCGACATACCCAGGCTCATCATTTTACATGGGATAAGCAATCGTGTATATCACATCCGACATACCCAGGCTCATCATTTTACATGGGATAAGCAATCGTGTATATCACATCCGACATGCCCAGGCTCATCATTTTACATGGGATAAGCAATCGTGTATATCACATCCGACATGCCCAGGCTCATCATTTTACAAGGGATAAGCAATCGCGTATATCACATCCGACATGCCCAGGCTCATCATTTTACATGGGATAAGCAATCGTGTATATCACATCCGACATGCCCAGGCTCATCATTTTACATGGGATAAGCAATCGTGTATATCACATCCGACATGCCCAGGCTCATCATTTTACAAGGGATAAGCAATCGCGTATATCACATCCGACATGCCCAGGCTCATCATTTTACATGGGATAAGCAATCGTGTATATCACATCCGACATACCCAGGCTCATCATTTTACATGGGATAAGCAATCGTGTATATCACATCCGACATACCCAGGCTCATCATTTTACATGGGATAAGCAATCGTGTATATCACATCCGACATGCCCAGGCTCATCATTTTACATGGGATAAGCAATCGTGTATATCACATCCGACATACCCAGGCTCATCATTTTACATGGGATAAGCAATCGTGTATATCACATCCGACATAGCCCAGGCTCATCATTTTACATGGGATAAGCAATCGTGTATATCACATCCGACATGCCCAGGCTCATCATTTTACATGGGATAAAAGCATCCATCCACACGGACACATACCAAAATCCATAGACCTATCATATAAATATAGGGCCCTGCAAAAACCAAGAGCCTGTCTGCTTACTAGACCAGACAAAGTATATTAATGTCCTATAGGCATGTATTGTTAGCCTTTCAAGGACATGATCTGTGTTATATTGTTTGTTTGTTTGTTCGTTCATGGGCTGAAACTCCCACGGCTTTTACGTGTATGACCGTTTTTACCCCACCATTTAGGCAGCCATACGCCGCTTTCGGAGGAAGCATGCTGGGTATTTTCGTGTTTCTATAACCCACCGAACTCTGACATGGATTACAGGATCTTTTTCGTGCGCACTTGGTCTTGTGCTTGCGTGTACACACGGGGGTGTTCGGACACCGAGGAGAGTCTGCACACAAAGTTGACTCAGAGAAATAAATCTCTCGCCGAACGTGGGGACGAACTCACGCTGACAGCGGCCAACTGGATACAAATCCAGCGCGCTACCGACTGAGCTACATCCCCGCCCCTGTGTTATATGATTTAAGAAAAGAAAAAAAGAGAAAAAAAAGGAGGATTTTTGTGTGTGAACTCATTTCGTAGATTGACATAGATGTCACTTGGAAAAGTAATTCAGCAACAACAACAAAATCCACTCTACACGACAGAACACAGCCCGGCTGTTGAGTTTTGGGTAAGTGTCCAAGAGGACGAAAGCTCTTACTCCATGTAAAAGCCTGGACAGTTCTGTGGCGGTGTATACGACCACTTACACGGGAAGGCCGATGCCTTTAAAACTAAGGGGTGTTTTACTGCACTCTTATAGTCCCGCCAGCGTTCAAGACCTCAATGGTGACTATGCAGGGACGCAGTTTTAGACCCCTCATTAGGTAAGGATGGATAAAGAAATCAGCGCGGCTTCGCTCTACTTCGTGATTATTGATTGCCCTTTTCTTTTGATGCACGGCTGAGTGCGGCGTGCCAGCGGTGGAAATTAGCATGTTCAGCCTAATTTACATGTGTTTCTGCATCCTGTTTCACGTCGCTGGGAATCGATGCCGGTAGGCTAATGAGATTGGGAGACTTGACAGAATCGAAAGGCTCTCGACCGTCTTGGCTTCGTAGATCGTGCTTCTGTTGAAACTCAGAATTTTTGTTTGCAATTGACAGATCAAGTTACTGATCGTTTTATGGTCTTTCCCCTTATTTGAATAAATAAAGTTTAGAAGTGCATGTAAAGTGCAGAGACAGACATAGAAAGATTTAACTTCACGTGCGAATGTCGAGAGGACTTTGATTTTTCTCTTTGGTATCTTATTTTGACAATTCTGTGTTTAGTTGTTGTGTGTATACAGTGGTACCTGTCAGTGTCATCAAATGCAGGTGTTTGTTTGTTTGTTTGCTTTACGCCCAGCCGACCACGAAGGGCCATATCAGGGCGGTGCTGCTTTGACATATAACGTGCGCCACACACAAGACAGAAGTCGCAGCACAGGCTTCATGTCACACCCAGTCACATTATTCTGACACCGGACCAACCAGTCCAAGCACTAACCCCATAATGCCAGACGCCAGGCGGAGCAGCCACGAGATTGCCAATTTTAAAGTCTTTATAGGTATGACCCGGCCGGGGTTCGAACCCACGACCTCCCGATCACGGGGCGGACGCCTTACCACTAGGCCAACCGAATGCAGGTGTCCTGTGAAAGCAGCACAGTTTGGCCTGCGTTAAAAGCACAGTCCTTCCCTTGAAGAAAGTTCTGCTCCCAATCTCAGGTTTGACCAGGCCTTCACTTAGACAACTACCAAAACTCAAACTCCCAACTGCTTCCTGTGCAGCAGTTTTATGAAGCAACTTCGCAGATTGACACGTTAGTAGATTTAAAGACGGGCGAAGTGGCGCAGTGGTAAGACGTCGGCCTCCTAATCGGGAGGTCGTGAGTTCGAATCCCGGTCGCTGCTGCCTGGTGGGTTAAGAGTGGAGATTTTTCCGATCTCCCAGGTCAACTTATGTGCAGACCTGCTAGTTACTGAGTCCCCCTTCGTGTGTACACGCAAGCACAAGACCAAGTACGCACGGAAAAGATCCTGTAATCCATGTCGGAGTTCGGTGGGTTATGAAAACACGTAAATACCCAGCATGCCTACCCAACGAAAGCGGAGTAAAGCTGACTATGCTCTCAGAGTATGGTGTGGGGAACCCAAATGGGCAAACGAGCTAACACGTCACAGAATTTCTGGAACGCTGAAGAAGAAGAAGTAGATTTAAAAAAATCAATTCATTAAAAAGAATCCAACTTTGCACAGAAAGCATGCAAGCTGTTAATTTTGGTATGTGACCAAGTGGAGGGTCAGATCTGAGGCGGTAAGCCGTATCGTTTACACACAGAGATGATGGTTCATGTCCCTAGTTAGGGCCGACTAGCTTAGGTTATTCCCAAGCGCAGAGAATCGTTTACTAAGGAAGAAATTTGCCTTGAATGGACGTACGGAGGACAGAAAGTGTCCTTCTCAACAGGTGTCATCCGTCAGGTGCCTCACAGTGAAGGTACCACTGTATATATCGAATGTCGGTCGAACCCGGACAAGGCCGCGATCAACGCTGTCAATTGCAATAAAACAAATCAAGTTTCGTGAAACAGGATTTTGATCATTCTCTACAGGCGGAAGTAATCCGTTTCGACGCGCTCCATTGACCAAGGAAGGGTGGATGAATAGATGACTGCATCTGGGGTAGCGGGGTAGATACGCGGCTGGGTGGCAGACTGAACAACGGTGGGATGGTGGGTGCGAGGGTATACGAACTCCAGTTCAGCAAGCTGGGAAGCTGAAACGTGGAAACGGAGACATATAGACCTTGGTTACCCTGCATCCCACCACAAAGACTGGGCACTTGAGTGTGTTTAAGTTGTGAAACAGACTCAAAAAGTGTCAATGAATGTGCTGTACGTGATATTGTGTGGAAATATAGAAACATTCACGGTTGGACCCTGGCTACCCTTCCGCACATCAAAGGCTTGGCCTCTGTTGAATAACTGGTTCTGTGTGCTTTTGCTGTGACCGAATGAAACAGACTAACAAAAAGTTTCAATGAACGTGCTGTTCTTTTATGAAAACACATAAACAATAACGGTAGGCCCCTGGTTACCTTGCATCACACCAATTAGGGCTTGGCCTCTGTGGATTAACTTTTTCTGTGTGTGTTTTGCCGTGAAACTGACTCGAAAAGGTTAAAGTGAATGTGCTCCTTTTTTTATGGAGCACCAGAACGTCACACGGCGACGGATGTGCCTTGGCTACCCCACATCACAACATGGACTTAGTATTTGTGAATAAGGTTTGTGTGTGTGTTTGCTGGAAAACTGACTCGACTGAAAAGGTTCAGGGGAAAACTTAAGTTTTACGCTCCAACGGCAAAGCCATTAGGCGCATGTTCCCGGGTGTTACCGGCCCTGACTTTAGATGAGATACCCAGTTGTATGCGTGATTAGTGAACCAGCCACCAACACTTATGGCAGAATGATCGAGGTTTTTTACATGCCACAGTGGGGACACGGGGGTGGGACATGGTGAGTCTGCACATAAAGTTGACCCGTGTCCGTCCCGGCCCGAAAACGTTCGGTAAATGTGCTGTTATTGTGTGGAGTGTTAGAACGTGGAAACGGCAACGGATGGCCTTTGGTAACCGACATCCTTCACACCAAGCTCTTGGCATCCGTGAATATTATAACGTTTTCAAGTTGTGGCGTTAAAAAAATGATTCGTCCCCAAACAAATTCTGCACTGGAAGCATTGAATCGAAGTTGTTGATTTTTGGTATGTGTCCAAGTCGAAAGGTATGGTCTTAGCCAATGAAAAAGTGCGCGCAGATTTGAGACAGTTAAAATAACTGTTTTTACGGGAGACGGACGGACGGACAGACAGACAGACAGACAGACATACAGGCAGGCAGACAGACTGAACCACAGACAGAAGGCCGAACCGCAGAGAGAGAGAAAGAGACTCGCGCCCAACAAAGAGTGAGAGACACGAGTTATAAAACGAAAGTCAAAATACACTTATTCACGGCAAAAGAAACATTATGGTCAGTTTGTCGCAGACGACTGACATCCGACGAGCCAGAGCAGAAATAACCGTTGGGGAAGCCAGCAAGTCAATCAATGACAACTGGAGCCTCCTGCTCTGTGCTTTGTACCGCAACATTTTGCCCGCCGACTCCTGCCATTGACTTTTTGGCAAACACACTCTTACGCTGGACTAAAACAATCATTAGGGCAGTGGACTATTTGCTGCTTGGTGGCGAAGAACAGTAATAGGCTTCAGGTCAAACAATTACAAAGTGTTCACGCGCACACACATTATCACTTGACCTCGTGTCAGTGATTTAATTGTTTGTTGAAACGTGTCAACCACAAAATATTCACAGTGTTGTTTTTTAGTTTCACGTGGTTCTTTCGTGAAAGGAACAATACAGTGGTTTTGACTCCAGATTGTGGGGATGGATTTTAACCGTAAAAAATTAAATCTCTAAACCAAACTAAATGATCACGTGTTACTTTCGTGAAAGGAACAATACAGTGGATTTGACTCCAGATTGTCGTGATGGATTATAACCGTGAAAAAAATCTCTGAACCAAACTAAATGATCACGTGTTACTTTCGTGAAGGAACTTCTTCTTCTTCTTCTTCTGCGTTCGTGGGCTGAAACTCCCACGTACACTCGTGGTTTTTGCACGAGTGGAATTTTACGTGTATGACCGTTTTTTACCCCGCCATTTAGGCAGCCATACGCCGTTTTCGGAGGAAGCATGCTGGGTATTTTCGTGTTTCTATAACCCACCGAACTCTGACATGGATTACAGGATCTTTTTCGTGCGCACTTGGTCTTGTGCTTGCGTGTACACACGGGGGTGTTCGGACACCGAGGAGAGTCTGCACACAAAGTTGACTCAGAAATAAATCTCTCGCCGAACGTGGGGACGAACTCACGCTGACAGCGGCCAACTGGATACAAATCCAGCGCGCTACCGACTGAGCTACATCCCCGCCCGTGAAGGAACAATACAGTGGTTTTGACTCCAGATTGTCGGGATGGATTTTAACTGTGACAAAAATAGTTGATCTCTTAACCAAATTAAATGAAGAAATACATGGGCGCATGTAGCTGCTGTACTTGATTCCGTTGTGCGGGCAATTTGAAAAGCTGATGGTAAAATACGATGTGGTTACCAAAACTTTCATGATTTGGTGACCCTGCGAGAAAAATGCCAAGAAAGACAATGTGCACGCTCTCCGGCATATGGGTACCCTGAGAATATAAAGGTTTGAAATAAGAGTACTGATTATCACTTGGTACTGGTGGCTTTACAATACATTCAGGAAGAGTATTCATACTCTATACGCTTATGTAACAGCGTAAATATCATCCGGCTTCAACACTAAAACGAAAACTTCACTGTCTGAAACGTATCGATATTCTACTTTCCAGCATTCGTAATAACAGTGAACACGGAAGGAGACATTATTAAACCCACCAGATGACTAAAGCATTGTAAAATGCTCTACAGCAAATACAAAAGGAGGCATTCTATAACCCACCAGTAGACGAAGCCATTGTAAAATGCACTTCAGCAACAACAGCTCTTGACGCCGAATGTCGACTATGAAAGCAAGAGAGCTTTGAGGCAGCAAAACCTTCACAGTCATGGTGGAGATATCTTGTGGTGCCTGAGTGTAAACTGCACCACAGCTCTTGACAGAGATGACTATGAAAGCAAGAGAGCTTTGAGGCAGCAAAGCCTTCATAGTCTTGGAGACATCTTGTGGTATCCGAGTGTAAACTACACCATAGCAACAACAGCTCTTGACAGAGATGACTATGAAAGCAAGAGAGCTTTGAGGCATAGAGGTTTTCAGTCATGGTGGATACATCTTGTGGTATCTGAGTGACAGAGTGTACACTTCACCACTGCTCTTCACAGAGACTACTATGAAAGCAAGAGTCAGTGAGGTCTTCACACAATCATTGTGAAGACATCTTGTGGTGCATGAGTGTAAACCGCACAACGGCAACAACTCTGGACAGTACAGAGATGTCTATGAAAGCAAGAGTGCTTTGAGGCAGTGAGGTCTTCACAGACATGGTGGAGATATCTTGTGGTGCATGAGTGTAAACAGCACCACAGCTCTTGACAGAGATGACTATGAAAGCAAGAGAGGCTTGAGGCAGTGAGGTCTTCACAGTCATGGTGGCGACATCTTGTGATATCTGAGTGTAAACTGCACCACAGCTCTTGACAGAGACTACTATGAAAGCAAGAGAGGCTTGAGGCAGTGAGGTCTTCACAGTCATGGTGGCGACATCTTGTGGTGCCTGTGTGTAAACCGCACCACGACAACCACAGCTCTTGACAGAGACGACCATGAAAGCAAGAGAGGCTTGAGACATGGAAACATCCTGTGAAACACGCGGCATGAAACCTAGTTTCACGTGGGTTGTGAAAGACAGGGAGGTGCGCAAGCAAGAGCTTAGTGGACAAGAGAAAGAAATTTGCTTCACGACACCAGCAGAAGAGCATTCACAGGAAAGCTCGCCACAGAACTACGATGGGCAAATTCTGGACGATCATTTCACCAGAGGCTACACCAGCACACGCCCAGGTGATGTGCATTCGAGGCAAAATTGGCCCCTTTCGCGTGAATCCGCAGACGGGGACGCTGACGTTTTGTGGCAAATAGAAGAATACAGGGAAAAACACACTCGACGTCTTAGAGATGATGTGACCTGTGCCGACGAAGACCGCGCCGTGGACGAAGTGTTTCGAGAGAACTGTCTGCAGTTGGAAGACGGATTTTCAGACAGGGCTTTGTCAAGACTCAGTCGGACTGATAGCGGTCTTCTGTCCGACACTGATCTGGAACAAGAGGCGGATGGTACGGAAAACGAATTCCTGTGGGGTACAGACTATCTCGACAGAAATGTCACAAGAAAGATACAACTAGGAAAGAACAGGTTCGGTAACGGTGGTGGAAAAAGGGAGATAAACCATGACGCCGCAGAAGACGCAGACGATACACTCGCCAACAAATCTGGCTCGGGGGTAAGCACAAAAAACAGTAATGACACGAAACATCAGACTCATGATAGTGACAGAATATCCAACGTTGACAATACATCTCCAAACGAAAAGAGAAGGTGCACAAAGGGCGATGACTCTGACCCTTTGCAAGTTGACACTAAAACCAAGAAACAAGGTGCGGGTACACTAGAGAAGACTACCCGGGGTCGTCACAATGGGGAGCGACCTGCATCAGTTCAGTCTAGACCGTTCTCTGCCAGACCCACCTCAGCCAGACCGACTTCCGCCAGACCAGCGTCTGGTAGAGCGGCGTCTGCCAGGGCCAGACTGACCGGGAGGGACAGGAGGTCACCTGGAAAGGGGAGGTCCGGCGCGCTGAGCGGTGTGGCGGCAGCCGGCTCAACTCTGTGAGTAGAATTTATTAATTTAGCACCCTTTAGTATCTTCATTATCATATTCTCAGTATTGTTGTTTAGATGTATATTTTTTTTTTATTTCGTTGCTTTCTGTTTTATTTTGATAATAGAAATTGTAGTTTGTAGCATAAAGCCTGTCCTTATCTGGGCGAAGTCGACTACGCGAAGTTGGCCGTACGAAGCTTTAGCACTGAGTTTACGGTAAAAAGACTTCGCGAAGTGGACTTTGGGCTCAAGTAAGGGCCGCCTTTAATCTCATATTGTGGTGGTGAAGTGCCTTATTGTTATATATAGCTATTCTGATGAACACGTGGGGGAATTCGGGGGCTGTGATTGGATGGTCTCTTCCGATCATCAAAGCATAATGCGGCAGAAGTCGGCCATTTTACTCAATATCCAAAAGCATATTGAGAAAAATGGCCGACGCATGATTCCGGTTCACCCATCTGTACCACGGCGATGTTTCTATCGACAACAGCATACACTGACAACTTAAAAGGCTGTTTCAACAACTGTGTTGTGAAGTCGAATGCACTTGGAGTCAGTTTTTCTTACAAAGTCAGAAAGCGTGTAGCGGTGTGCATGTCTGCGCGAACATGATGCGCAACAAATCAAGGTCATAACAGCTATATAATCGCTATTGTGTTTTCAGCGTAGCAATAGGGTCCGATATTTAGACTCGAACAAGTATAATGCGACTCGTCTTCGACTCGTCGGCATTATACTTGTCTCGTCTAAATATCGGACCCTATTGCTACGCTGAAAACACAATAGCTGTTAATATAATTATGTGAAAAAATATTTCTGATAATGGGTTTTTTTAAATTCATTTTCATTTTCATTTTCATTACTTTATTGTCCCATCGCTGGGAAATTCGGGTCGCTTCCTCCCAGTGGAAAGCTAGCAGCAACGGAGTCGCGCTACCCAGGTGTCTGCGTGTTTAGGTGTATTCAGCCACCTGCACTTATGGCAGAATGACCAAGGTCTTTTACGTGCCATTGTGATGACACGGGGGTGGGACATGGCTTCCGTCTCTGGGTCTGCACATGAAGTTGACCCGTGTCCGTCCCGGCCCGAATTCGAACCTGCGACCTTCCGATCACAAGTCCAGTGCTCTACCAACTGAGCTACCGGGCCCCCGCATTCTAGGATGAAAAGCAGTAAGATGTTAAATCCATATCCAATCCAAGTTTTCATTAACTAACCAAGATGCAAATCCTAAAAGGTCACTTCCGCCCACCACTCGAAAGCAGCAACAAGCGAAATACAGCTCTTCGAAATTGTGTGTATTAATTTCACATTAAAGTCAAGTTTTGACTAAATGTATTCATTGTTTTCTTCCCCTTCAAACACGTCTGTTGATTCGGTTCGAGTTTGTCTGTTTTCGTCTTCATTAATATTTCCATAGTTAACATTCCAACCCGAATGGGCCTGGACAAAAATCAATGCGACTCTTCTCACGAACAGCTTTAAGCCTGTCATTTAGGGGAGACCGGGGCTAGTCCGCCTACTTTTATGCTTTTGGTAGCATAACTGGCGAGTTTGATGAACTAGAAGACTGATTTTTTATTTTACATCAAGACAAATGTGTAGAGATATCAATGTGCAGACAGTTTTTATGTGCTTATATGAACATTTGTTGTACATACTGCTTACGGCGAACATGCCCCATGACAAATAGGCGGACTTGCCCCTGCACGGGCAGGCAACTCTAGTGCCAGACAACGAGCACAACATGGGAAGGAAGAAGCAAAACTTTCGTCAGAACTCGACCTTAATTAACGCACTTTCACTCGACACCAAGACTAAGTATTTGTTCTCAGAGGTAATGCATCAAAACCTAAGTCAACTCCTATGCATTCATGTTACAAAAATGAAGAAAAACACTTTTTGTGATCTGTACTCACGATATATGGGCGCGCAACCTCTGAACTTCTGCAGGATATGGCGGGAAGAAGGGACACCACTCCCACATGGTGTGAATGACTAAAAGGTGGCAAACGTAAGAATAAACAGACAAAGACGGATGTGCCCCGGGGGCGGACTAGCCCCGGTCTCCCCTATTGGGCGAAGTCGACTACGCGAAGTATGCTTCGCGAAGCTGGCCGCAGGGAGCTTTAGCACTGAGTTTTCGGTAAACATACCTCGCGAAGCTGGCCGCAGGGAGCTTTAGCACTGAGTTTTCGGTAAAAAGACTTCGCGAAGTCGACTTACGGCTCTAAGGACCGCCTTTAAGTAGCCTAGCTTAGAAATTGTTTAATGTGGTCTCTGTGTTAAATATAGCACCATGCACAGAGTTAGAAATCTTGAAGGTACAGTCGCACCTGCCCCGGCGACCACCTCTTGATTAGACCCCCTGCCCTATAGGGAAAAAATATACCTGCGCAGAGTCAGCGGCACAGACGACGCACTGCAGATTATTGAGGTGATTCCTTTTTTTTTCCCAGCCCGCTACACGTTGCGTGAAAAGAAAACAGGCCAAGTACTCGTCATAATCCCTATCGCAGCATGTAGTGTAGTGGCGACTGCGCAGATGTATTTTACCCTTTACGACCACCCCACAACAATCCGACGAGGTTCTTTCCTGTACAATTCATCTTTCCATAACGACTACCTGTATTTAACGACCACAATAAAGTTTACGCGAAAAAGAAGGTACCTGCAAAGGTCATAGCAATGTTACGAAGTGGAACTATTATCTGAGGACGCTAGACCACAAAGTCTAGATTCCGATATTGTTTTAATCATCAGTTAAATATAGCGTGATCACAGAGCATATTCGAATGAACCATCAAAGATACATTAAATATTTAATATTTCACCTTCTTTCTCAGACTAAACACAAAAAGACAACAAAAGCAAAATCAAAACAAAACAGAAATGTATTAATGAAAAACATCCTGTATTTCAATGCATAGGTCATGACAGTTTCAGTATATTCGGTATTTTTAGTCTCAGAAAATGACTTTACGAATTTTGAAAACATGAAAGTCGCCACTAAGACTAATAAGATCAAACCTAAACGTCAACGGAAGGTGAGCGAAATCTTTCCAATATTATGTAAACTCCTGACCGTTTTGACTTGTTCAGACATCATAGGCATAGTGCACTACAAATTGCGGCAAGACAACTGCATTCACAAAAACGCACGACTGAGAAAACATACAACACCAAATCGCCCGAAAGACCACGAACACAGAACTGCGAGGAACGAACTGCAAACAAATCTGTCACAAGTGCTGCAGTCTGCTTATATTTTTGTTCCTGCTTACAAGTTTCATTTTTCATTACTTTATTGTCCCATCGCTGGGAAATTCGGGTCGCTTCCTCCCAGTGGAAAGCTAGCAGCAACGGAGTCGCGCTACCTTGTGACTAATTCTGTTAGTAGTGTGAGTCTAGAGAAGTGTCTTCATTTCTATGGCTTGTACGATCTCCGTTCGCTCAGATTTTGATAAGTGTAGTACTGAATCGAAAAAGGAAAGGTTGATGTTCTGATTGAATAAAATCGGGAGCAGGAAGAGGGCTGGGGCTGTTGGGGGGCATGGGGGAGGGGGGGGGTGGATGGTGGTGACGAGAGGTGTTCGATACATTCAAGATCAAAGTCAGTTTTTTCCATGATACGTAGTACATGCATGCACACAGTACTAAATGTTTCTTGAAATTCTGTCCAGTATCTCCGCGCAAAATGTCATCCACACTTCCAGTTGAACATTTTTTCTAACTCTTTCAAAAACAATAATTTAGCTTAGTTTTATGGTGAATGTGTGTGTGTGTGTGTGTGTGTGTGTGTGTGTGTGTGTGTGTGTGTGTGTTTGTGTGTGTGTGTGTGTGTGTGTGTGTGTGTGTGTGTGTGTGTGTGTGTGTGTACTGCTCGTGCGTGCGTGCTTGCTCGTGTGTGCCTGTGTGTGTGTCCGTGTGCCTGCGTGAGTGCTTGCGTACGTACATATCACATGTGTGGTTAGATTTCCTTTGACTGAAAGCTTTCAGAAAGTAAGGCGTTGTGACTGAAGTGCGTAAACAGTCAGTTTATAGCTTTGTTGTGGCAACTGCACACATTTTTACAACCGGTATTGTTTCTTTCAGCGTATTAACGGGCTAAAAGTTCCACCGCTGGCTTACGGTTTATGATCTGCTAACGACGCAGTTACCGGATGTAATTTAGTTGTTGTTTGGAAGGCCTTAGTTCTTCTTTGGGGGTGTGAAGCTTTGGTCATTGCCAACGTCAGTTTTCCTTTTCCTGCTTAATTACTTTTACTTTTATTTCTTCATTTAAAGAAAAAGTTCATTCATTCACTCATTACTTTAATCGTTCGGTCATTTATTCATTCATCCATTCATTCATTCATTCATTTCTTGGCTTGTGCGGGGTTTTGTGTGTCACAACGCACTAGATACGGAGGATAGTTGTTGTGGTGATTATTAACTGTGTGTAAACTCCAACAGATCGATCAACTGTGTCATCTGCAATGTGTACGCTCGGTTAAGTGGCCATCACTGCGTCGTACAGCGTGTAAACATTTGGTCACAGTGACAACTAACACTTGTATCCTCCCATATGTATGGTCAAGGGAAAAGGAGGGGTGGGGGTGGGCGGGGAGGGGGGGGCGTGTATTGAGTGGGGAGAGCGACTGAGTAGGCTGAATTCAAGTGCCAATAAACGAGTGCCATCTGGGAATATTGGTACATATAGGAGTATACAGGTCTGCCAATCATATTTACCGTATTGCCAACGATAAAGTGCCGACCAGACTAATGTCACAATGCTGTACGGAGACCTTTACTATACTTTACATTGCTGCTGATTGCTCTATCTGTTTTATTTGTTTGGTTGTTTGTTTGGTTGTTTGTTTGGTTGTTTGTTTGGTTGTTTGTTCGGTTGTTTGTTTGTCTCGTTCTTTCTTTCTTTCGTTTTTTCTTTCCTTCATTTTTTTTTAATCTTCTCTTCTTTCTTCTTATTTTCTTTCTCCCTTCCACTCCCCCCCCCCCTCCCCCACCTCCACTCCCCTCTTATTTCTTTCCTACCTTCCTTCGACGTTTTTTAGTTTCTTGTTTCCAACCTCCCTTCCTTCCCTTTACCTGCTACATTTTGAACCCACGAAGTATTCAGTGAGTACAGTATAATTATCAGAACACTACTTCTTATCTGTTTCTCGTTTACCATGCTTAGTTCACCATTTTTCTTTAGGAAGAATGCGGTACGCAAAGTTACCCCCGCCTCTATCGAATCGGGTCAACTTTTACTATACTAAACATTTTCACAATTCAGCCGTAGACACCATTGAGAGTGACAAATGGGGGAGCAACGGGACCTATAGTATGTAAGACTGGGTCCCGCGGGGACATATCTCTGGCACTGGCCCTGGCCCAGAAGCATTAGCTTGTTGCCGTGCTGAGAGGCCTGTTTGGAATGCATTGGATTTGCCCTGGATTTGTGAGCTTGCGATGAACTTTATGATGATGAACTGCGTCCTGTGTTTGTGAGCTTGCTTTGAACGTTGTGATGATGAACTGCGTCCCGAGGAGTGTGTTTGTAAGCTAGGTTTGAACGCTGTGGTGATTAACTTTTTCATGAGGAGTGGATTTAACGCTCTGGCGGAAGAAATTCGCCCTGAAGAATGAATTCATCGTTTGTGAGCTTGGTATGAACGCTGCGTTGATGACCTAGTGCTGTGTCGTGATGAGTGAATTTGCTTGAAAATAAAAGACAGTGAAGTGTAGTTACCAAGAGGTTAGGCAAAACGTGTCCATAATTGGCCGCTGTAGCCACTGAGGACCTTACATCTGAATGTCATCATCATCAGTAGCAGATTTTAGACCAAATACGGAGGAAAGAGAGCATACCCGCCAAAAGAAATCATTCTGTGTGTACCCACTAAGCATACAATAAAGGTGTATGGTATTGTGCCATTCTTTGCAATTAGAGAGATTAGGTAAGCCGTGGATTGAGACGACTAGTACATGAAGCTTCGCCTAGACTGGTGTGACCACCAAAAAAACCTCCATACAAACAAAAAACAAAAAATATATTTATGACTAGTTCTAGACTATAGTCGAAAAGAAGACAAGGATATGCCGTTGTCAAAGACGAAGAATACTGGTTGGCATCTTGTCTCAGATCGTTTTCTGCTGATAAAAAATGAACCGTCGGTGAGATAGAGAGTAGAACTTGTACACAGATCGGATTCGACCATCAAGTACACCATTTTGAACAAAAAGTTAAGTGTACGGAGAAGTAGAAAAAAAGCGAATGTAGGTTTCCCTTGGTGAGGCTTTGCGTGATACACAAGTGGATACGAAGTAAGAAATACCGAGTGGAATTGAACATTTTGGTTCTACTTGGAGTTGAGGGGACCAACCCATTTAGGGCCCCGGCTGGATAAAGTGGGTGGTTCTGGTTGACAAGAACGAGCAGCTTGAGGAAGACAATTGTATTTTCCCAGGGAGAGACTTTAGCCTGTGACACCACCCAACTTCACTGGTCACCATGTCAGCAGAGTGTCACGGCAACCATGGCAAAAACGGCCACCCGAAAAGCGACCACGATGGTAAAACAGACCAAAGCCAAACGAATGATCACGCGAAAAGCGAAAATGGGAAAAGGGACCAAGGGATGAACGACCATGGTAAAAACGAACATGAACCCACGGATTGTCCAGATCATGGAAAAGGCAGCCAGGCTAAAATTGATCACAGTCTCAAAGTGGATGATGTGAAGAATGATCATGGTAAAAACGACCATGTGAAGTACAACACGGAACAACGGCGAGGATCGTACAAATCGTACGGATATGTTCAATCCAGCTTTGCCAGGTTGGTGTCAGCTGTACGCCTGCATGGCCACTGAATGGTCTTGTCGTGTTTGTTTTGTCATATGTGTTTGTTTGTTTGTTTTTATTGTTGTTGTTGGTTTGTTTGTTTGACTGTTTCTTGCCTCTTTGTTCCTCAGTTTGTCCTTTTGTCTTAAATTCGTTTGGTTAAAAAATATCGTATTCAGTAGATATAGTAAAGTTCATTTTGCTTATCTTTTTCCCCCATTTGTGTGGGGTTTTGTGTGTGTGTGTGTGTGTGTGTGTGTGTGTGTGTGTGTGTGTGTGTGTGTGTGTGTGTGTGTGTGTGTGTGTGTGTTGGTTTTCTTGTTGATGGAGGGTGGGGGACGGGGGTCGTTTTCTTTTCTTGCATCTTGAATTCTCTACTTCATACAAACGTGATCTTTTTTGCTATTTTTGTTCCGTCCAAGTCTGGTCTTCATTAGGCAAAATTCATATTTAGCTGCCAGTTCCTAGCGACCCATGTTTGATTGAGATGTCAACGTTTCATTGTGTGTTATGATAGTACCCGCTATTACGAGCTAGTCGTGTGACAGAGAGTTTTCTTGCACACGAGACTGTAGATGTTTCACGACGGCTTTTTAGCTAGTCGTGTGACAGAGAGTTTTCTTGCACACGAGACTGTAGATGTTTCACGACGGCTTTAGCCGGAGTGAAACAGCAGCAGTCGAGTGTGCAAGAAAAGTCTCTGTCACACGACTAGCTCGTAATGGCGATTATGTCTCACAGCTTCAACAGAGGAGAGAACAAACACGTTTTGCGTACTCACGCTTGATAAACCTAAACACAGGAGCAGCCATTGTGGAGAGATCTACTTTTTGACGAAAGTGACCGAACAACTATAAATGACGTCTCGGAATATGTGAATGACGTCACAGTCATCGTCACAGTCTGTATCTTTTGAAGCATCGCAATCTTCATGACGTCTTTCTGTGTCTGCATCCGCGAAATGTTTGTTCTTTCCGGGATCTTTGTCATCTATGTTCACAACTCTGTCCTTATAGTGTCAGACTAACAGGCCTCCTGAGCGAGCCACTTTCCAAGGGCAGCTAAATTCGCGTATGGAAACAGTACTGTCGTCTGGGATGCCGTTTTCAGTATTCTGAGCGTTGAAGAATTTGTAAAGAGAAGAAACGATAACAGCAGGAGAAATAAAAGTCGTGTGTGCATTTTGGGGTTTTTGGGGGGACGATTTCGAGTTTGAATCCGTTCTTGCACATGCTCCAAAGCGCGTAACATACAATCTTGCACACGTTTGCTTTAGTAGTGGCAAAGAAGAAAAGCGTGTGACATTGCTGTATATTACTTTAATGATTTTTACATTTTGAACTGAAAGTGCTTGGTGCTGCGAGAAAAAAAGGCATATGTCTTCTTAGCTTCATTTGCAGGAGAGAAAAAAGACACAACTAATAAGTGACCTGTAAGTCTATTCTGCATGACCTAGTCCATTCTGCATGATATGCACTGAATTGGTTATGTAAGTTGGTTTGTTCACGGACGGGCGCAGTGGCTTGGTGGTAAGACGTCGGCCTCCTAATCGGGAGGTCGTGAGTTCGAATCCCGGTCGCTGCCGCCTGGTGGGTTAAGAGTGGAGATTTTTCCGATCTCCCAGGTCAACTTATGTACAGACCTGCTAGTGACTTAACCCCCTTCGTGTGTACACGCAAGCACAAGACCAAGTGCGCACGGAAAAGATCCTGTAATCCATGTCAGAGTTCGGTGGGTTATAGAAACACGAAAATACCCAGCATGCCTCCCCCGAAATCGGCGTATACTGCCTGCATGGCGGGGTAAAAACGGTCATACACGTAAAAATCCACTCGTGCTAAAACATGAGTGAACGTGGGAGTTTCAGCCCATGAACGAAGAAGAAGAAGAAGAAGGTTTGTTCACGCTCCCAACTCTTTGCAGCATTGTCTGCTAAGTGTGTATAAAAGACGCCTAATTCTACGAAGTCTGTTTCGGATTGCTCCAAACTCTTGTCATGTTTCAACGTTTAAACAGACACGCTGCTCCACTGTGGTGTGTGTCAAGATCACAAGTATATGGCTATTGCATAGACCTTGTTCACTTGAATACACTTGTAGCCATTCTACTGCGAGGAAGTGTCAGTTATGCATTTGTTTGCCGATGATTTATTGGTACGGGGCATTTCACTGCCTTGTGTGCCACTTTTGAAGGCTGAGCAATTGCTTGAAGCATTGGGTGTTATATATCGTTGGTGAATACATGCGTTTCAACAACTAGCAGCATGACTAATGGAATGGGGTCAATGCCAAGCCTAGGTGTACAATATTGACTGCTGGTCTGATTGAAGCATACTTGCTGCACAAACGGCTATACAGAAAGCTTTGACACTCGAAGATACTCACATACTGTCTGTCTGTCTGTCTGTCTGTCTGTCTGTCTGTCTCTCTCTCTCTCTCTCTCTCTGGACTTTTCCCTGTCCAATTTTCGTTTATATTGCTTATGCCACAACCCTCGTAAAATAAAATTTGATTTGATTTGATTTGATTTGATCTCTCTCTCTCTCTCTCTCTCTCTCTCTCTCTCTCTCTCTCTCTCTCTCTCTCTCTCTCTCTCTCTCTCTCTCTCTCTCTCTCTCAATATTTCCCGCCTAAGTGACCTAGTCTCAGTCTTTGTCTTTGTGTGTGTTTCTGTCTGTCTCTCCGTCTGTTGTATGTCGGTCCGGCATGCCTGGTAGAAGTTGTGTGTGTGTATGATACATCCTTAATTGATTGCATCTTTGAGTTCGAACACGCACACACGCACGCACTAACGTAAGCACGCGCAAACACACACACACACACACGCACAAGCCACACGCGCGCGTGCACGCACGCACGCACGCACGCACACACACACTCACACACAAACACACACACACACAGCTCATGCAGATAACCCCAACCCAAACTTTACCCTTCACACTTTTCGACCTGCGGCAGTCAAGAATTCTCTCCCTTGGACCGTGTTCTGGTAAAGTGGGTTTTCACACTGGCACTGAATTGGTTTACTTAGCGCCCATTTTACGATCCGGTTTCTAATCAAATGCTATTCAAGTGACAACACACAAATAAAAACAAGAAAATTGGTTGATTAAAATCAACATGGCCGAAGCAATGTTTTCATAAAAGAAGCGGTATTGTACGGGCACATGTTGAATTTGGGTTACATGTGTTGCAGAGTATTTGAAAATCCGTAGGCATAAAAACATGCAAAGAAGAGTGATAGGTCCCTGTTGTGAATATAGTCAAGTGGATAAATTGATTACTTATGTTTCACACTAGTTTTGCTGTTACAGCAGTCCCTCTCCAGGGGCGGATCAGTTCATTTTATGGGGGGGGTTTCCAAAAGTATATTGTGAAGATATGGGTGTGAAGGCGCGAAGCGCCGAGCCGACGGCGCAAAGCGCCTAGCTTGCTAGGGGGGTCCGGGGGCATGCCCCCCCGGAAAATTTTGTAAAAAAGGATGCAAAATGGTGCAATCTGGTGCATTTTGAGGATGATCATTACCAGTTTCAGGCAGCAGATTTTGTCACTGATTAATACCCCAAAAAAACACCATTTAAAAAAAAAAATTTTGGCTGGGGGGGGGTTTCCGGAAACCCCTGAAACCCCCCCCTCGTCCGCCCCTGCTCTCAGGAAACAAAGAGTATATGGCCTGGGGCGATTGTAGCTTCCCTTCTTCGTGTCCGATAGACAAGGACAATAAATAGTAGAGCATAGTGCAATTTCATGTTGGCATCTTCTCCACTGAAAGCTATAACCCAAAGACTAAAGACCAAAGTGCTTACCCCACTTCTGAACCGAATCACCCCCCTCCTGCTGGGTACACGTGCACTCAAGTTAACCTCTGCTTTGACCTGTGTGCCAGGAGTCGGATGAGAGAGAGAGAGAGAGAGCGAGAGAGAGAGAGACACACACACACACATAGACAGAGACCGACATAGAAAGACAGAAGCGGAGAGACTCAGAGGGAGACACAGACAAAGACATACATACAGAGAGAGAGAGAGAGAGAAAAACAAGTCGCGTAAGGCGAAATTACAATATTTAGTCAAGCTGTCGAACTAACAGAATGAAACTGAACTCACTGCAGTTTTACAGCAAGAGCGTATACTCGTAGCATCGTCAGTCCACCGCTCGATGCAATGGCAGTGAAATTGACAAGAAGAGCGGGGTAGTAGTTGCGCTGAGAAGGATAGCACGCTTTTCTTTATCTCTATTCTTTTTAACTTTCTGAGCGTTGTTTTAATCCAAACATATCACATCTATATGTTTTTGGAATCAGGAACCCACAAGAAATAAGATGAAATTGTTTTTAAATCGATTTCGGAAATTTTATTTTAATCATAATTTTTATATTTTTAATTTTCAGAGCTTGTTTTTAATCCGAATATACCATATTTATATGTTTTTGGAATCAGAAAATGATGAAGACTAAGATGAACGTAAATTTGGATCGTTTTAAATTTCTTTTTTTTTTTTTTACAATTTTCAGATTTTTAATGACCAAAGTCATTAATTAATTTTTAAGCCACCAAGCTGAAATGCAATACCTAAGTCCGGCCTTTGTCGAAAATTACTGGGCCAAAATTTCAATCAATTTGATTAAAAAATGAGGGTTTGACAGTGCCGCCTCAACTTTTACAAAAAGCCGGATATGACGTCATCCAAAGTATTTATCGAAAAAAAGAAAAAAAACGTCCGGGGATATCATACCCAGGAACTCTCATGGCAAATTTCATAAAGATCGGTCCAGTAGTTTAGTCTGAATCGCTCTACACACACACACAGACAGACAGACACACAGACAGACAGACACACACACACACACACACATACACCACAACCCTCGTCTCGATTCCCCCCTCTACGTTAAAACATTTAGTCAAAACTTGACTAAATGTAAAAAAAGCTGTAACTGATCTCGTGAAAACGGTAACAAACGAGACATGTCACCTCTCCGAATGCATTCCAATAGATGATCGCTCCTGCGGCCATCAAAAATGGACACAAACGCACGGACGCACGCACACATGCGCACGCACTTACACAATCACAGATACCCGCGCTGACGCACGCGGACGCCCTCCGACATACAATCATCTGTCAGACGAAAAAAACCACTTAATAGATTATAACACTAGACCTCACGTCTGTAGAGAAGATAGAAATACGGAACGAGTTGTTTTGGTGAGAGGGATTTTAGTCGATTGGTGCAAAGTGGTGATCGATTGATCGGTTTGTTCAGGTTTCGGGTATCGATCGTGACGAAGTATACACTGTACAGGTAGGTTCGTGTTTCAGATTTAAACACCTCTGCCTACGACCCATAATACCTATATTGACTGACTTTGACTCCTCCCCCCCCCCCTCGCCACCCGACCTCTCCCCCACCCCCACCCCCCCCCCCCCAACCGGCACCATTCATCCCCTAGCTCAGTGTTTTTCTAATCAAGAAGCCAAAAAAGTAACTATGTGGATGTTAAGACGGTCACATCTTCCTTTCGCTGTGTGTGTGTGTGTGTGTGTGTGTGTGTGTGTATGTGTATGTGTGTGTATGTGTGTGTGTGTGTGTCTGCGTGCGTGTGTGAATAGAATAGAATAGAATAGAATAGAATAGAATTTATTGTCATCAACCCTTAAGGATATTGACACAAGTTGTACAATAACTGAATGGATAAATAATGTACAAATTATTTCATTCAATATTGAAACAATTAAAAACAAAGGCTCCAAGCAATTTTTGAATTTTTTCGTCTTTTTTAAATAACAGATCGCTTGGTTTCCTTAAGTCACAGTTTGATACTTCTTCTTCTACTAACTTTTTTCTGATATTGTTAAATTTCTTGCAATTGTCTAGAAAATGTAGCTCATCTTCAATTACTTTACATGTATTACAGAGGCGATTCTCTCGCAATATTCCTCTATGACGCCCAGTCTCAATTTTTAAAGAATGTGTGCTTGTTCTTAATTTTGCTAGAGCTTTTCTATGATTTATATTTGAAATATAAATTAAATAGGCTTGTATTGTGTATCGTTCTGTAATTAGTGAATAAAACTCAAGTCTTGAACATTTTTCAGATTTTTTGTTTTTCCAAAATAAAACGTATTCATTCATAATTTTTTGTTGTATAGCAAATTGTAATTTATTAGCATTAAATGTAAATTGGTTTTTCCAAACATGTGTGTATGTATGTATGTATGTGTGTGTGTGTTTGTGTGTGTGTGTGTGTGTGTGTGTGTGTGTGTGTGTGTGTGTGTGTGTGTGTGTGTGTGTGTGTGTGTGTGTGTGTGTGTTCGTGCGTACATGTGTGTGTGTGAGTGTGTGCTAGTTCCTGCGCGCCTGTCTGTCTATTTGTCCGGGTAGACAATTATTTTTAAATTTTATTTGGAGTCTTGCTTTTTTACAAAGCAAAAATCATATCAGGGAAAGACCAAAATTCAACGAAACAGGAGTATCCGGTTAACGCACTGTAAGTGAACACGTCAGAGATTAGCGACAGTCCCCTGGCTTCTGTCCGTAACCGGGTAGCGGGAGGGGTTTGACTGAGGTGTTGATCAATAGCAACACGGGTAGCGTACCCCAGTAAACATGGGTAGGGACTGATCAGTCGATCGGTTCCAGGACTGAGCTACATGCCAGCGAAACCTGAGACGGTGAAAGCGGCCACAAATATTATCACGCAGCGCTCTCTCTCTCTGTCTCTCTGTCTGTTTGTGTGTGTGTGTGTCTCTCTCTCTCTCTCTCTCTCTCTCTCTCTCTCTCTCTCTCTCTCTCTCTCTCTCTCTCTCTCGCTCTCTTATGTTTATCTTTTGTAAATGTTTTACGTGTGTATATATGTATATATAAGATTAGAGTAGTCCCTCTCTGGGCTAGGGCTAGTTGAAAAGAAGCTCGTTTATATTGCTTCATGTAACCCTAGGGGTTTTTGAAATAAATATTGACTTGACTTGACTTGCTTATGCCACAACCCTCGAAAAATAAAATTTGATTTGATTTGATTTGATTTGATTTGATTTGATCTCTCTATCTCTCTTTTTTCGTACTGATACGTGAGACACAATCGAGGTTGAGTCCCACAGTGTATGACAGTCATGTATTTGATCGCGGCCAGACCATGCATCTGATTTTAAAAACATGAAATGTTCCATAAAATCTGAACCGTGGCTGTTGAAGTCAGGCCTAATTTATGTAATGTTTGTCTTCAAAGTTATTGAAACTAAATGCCGCGTAGACATGCAAGCAGCAACGAATATGTGTATTTACTCTGCACACAAACTTCTGCTGGAAAAGTCGGAAACGAATGCCGGCATAAGGCACACAAACGAACATTCACGTTTCCTTATTCCTTCTTTTCTTTGCTTATTCGCAACTATTTTTCCTCCCTTTTCAATGTAAAGGGTTCCTTCACAATTTCCATGTATTCCTCAATTACCAAAAGTTCTTTCTTTTGTTATGTAGATAGTATCATGTGTTTTATGCTAATGCGTGTTTTATTTCGCTGTCGTGCCGTGGGCAAGTCAAATGTCTTGGGGAAGTATTGTGTTAACAGTCTTCTTTCCCTAGGTGCTTCTCGTTCCATCGAAGGCAATATGTGATGTCGCCTACTGTAAACATCACAATAAAAATAAAAACCCTACCGAAATAGTACCCGTTGATGGGACACACAAAAAAGAAGTCTGATCTCCTTTTTTTCTTCTTTTTTTTTTTTAAAGCGATATGTGTGCCCGGAATCGAAATAACTTTGAACCAAACGACCTTGTGCGCCCCCCCTACGATTCACCCCCACCCCCCCACCCCCCTTACCCTCCATCACCCTACCCTCGAAACCATCTAACACACACACACTCCTTTCCAAATGAAATAACACCGGTTACTGTGAAATTAATTACAATTGTTTGGGAATTCTTTTCAATTCCATTCACACACACACACACACACACACACACACGCACACACACACACACACACACACACACACACACTCACACACACACACACACATACACGCACATACACGCACGCACGCACGCACGCACGCAGATACACACCACACACACACACACACACACACACACACACACACACACTTTCTTTCTCCTTCCAATCGCACCCGTTTTGACAATGGTATAGCTATTCGTTAAGGTGTCTGGACACTTTCCAGATCATTAACTTTTCTCTTTATCACGAACATTTCCACGCTTGAGTTCAGCCCCTGAAAATACTATCTCATGTCGCCAAGAAGGCACTTAACATGCATACAAAGAACAACCGATTACCAAACAATATGAGCATGTACATATATACATTCGAATTCAAGAGCTACCAGTTCATACCACGCTGTTAAGGGTGATATGAACAGGCTGAGAGAGAGAGAGAGACAGAGAGAGAGAGAGAGAGAGAGAGAGAGAGAGACAGAGAGAGAGACAGAGACAGAGAGAGACAGAGAGAGAGGGAAAGAGAGACAGAGACAGAGAGAGAGAGACAGAACGAACGAACGAACGAACGAACGAACGAACGAACGAACGAACACACTTTATTTTGCAAGGATATAGGTTTAAGGCACATTGCCTTGTCTAAAAACCTGTCCTTAAACAAATACTAAACATATAATATGAGAGAGATAGAGTTAGACAGACAGAGACAGAGAGACACACAGAGAGACATAGACAGGGTTAGACAGACAGAGACAGAGAGACACAGAGATAGAGTTAGACAGACAGAGACAGAGAGACACACAGAGAGACATAGACAGGGTCAGACAGACAGAGACAGAACGAACGAACGAACGAACGAACGAACGAACGAACTTTATTCAGCAAGGATAAAGGTTTAAGGCACATTGCCTTGTCTAACAACCTGTCCTTAAACAAATACTAAACATATATTGTGTGAGAGAGAGAGAGAGAGAGAGAGAGAGAGAGAGAGAGAGAGAGAGAGAGAATGACAATGACAATGACAAATTCTTTATTTACGAGGGTAGTTGCATAAGCAAAAGAGAGAGAGAGAGAGAGAGAGAGAGAGAGAGAGAGAGAGAGAGAGAGAGAGAGAGAGAGAGAGAGAGAGAGAGAGAGAGAGAGAGAGAGAGAGAGAGAGAGAGAGAGAGAGAGAGAGAGAGAGAGAGGATTTTCCAGACGGGTTCTCAAAAGCTATCGATCTTTGTGTTTCAGAATTATTTTTCACAAACTTGGATTTGAGACGTTGAGTGGATCCAGATGTTCTCTTATGATATTATTCCCGCATGATATTGTTTGACCAAACATCGAAAATGAGCTAATATGTCTTAGATAATCAGTTACATCGGTTTGCGTCGCGAACTGGCAACAGCTCAGCATAGCTTTCATTGTTTAAGTTTACTTGTATGGCGCGTTTGTCATTGTCATTTAACTGTTTTCGTGAACTTCCGCTTTGTAATATTTTTTTCTTTCTTTCTTTCCATCTTTCTTTCTTTGTGTATCTATCTAATTCGTATTTTGTCACTCTATAAAGTGTTTGCTACTGATTCGCATTGCGTGTGAAGAATTAGATCTACATGTCTGCATTAATGTTTGAAATGACACATACGTACCTAATAATTATACTATAAACAAAAAAAATCTTTGACGGGGAGAAGCTCCAAGCAAGCTGGCAGCATTTACTTAGTTTTTACTTGAGTTGAAAGTATGGTTTCTATTTATCGAAAGTTATCACGTATTGTATTGTGAACACACTGGGAGTGGCCGAGTGGTAACGCACTTGCGCTCGGAAGCGAGAGGTTGCGAGTTCGACTTCGACCCTAGGTCAGGGCGTTAGCAATTTTCTCCCCCCTTTCCTAACCTAGGTGGTGGGTTCAAGTGCTAGTCTTTCGGATGAGACGATAAACCGAGGTCTCTTCGTGTACACTACATTGGGGGTATGCACGTTAAAGATCCCACGATTGACAAAAGGGTCTTTCCTTGCAAAATTGTATAGGCGTAGATAAAAATGTCCACCAAAATACCCGTGTGACCTGGAATAATAGGCCGTGAAAGGTGGATGCAGCGCCTATAGGCTGTTGATCTACTGGCCGATGTGAATGCGTGATATATTGTGTAAAACATTCCATCTCACAAGGCATCAATAGGTAATATGCGCCTTGAGTCGCCTTGTGTGGTGAGATACGTGCGCGATATAAATCCTCGTAATTAAATAAATAAAATGAAAGTTTATGCTCTGCGGAATACCACGACATCCGAACCACCAACAAATGACCCTGGAATAATGTATAAGTGAATGCAACGACACAAAATCAAACAAGCTGTCTATCGCTACCACGTGCTATAACCCTTAACTCGGAGCTCTAGGCACAATGAGCTCTTTTCTCTCCGCTCCTACCCCTCAATTTTAAAAACAAGAACAAACTTTCCGGGGTGACTCCTTTGGAAGCGTTTACTTAGATATCACACTACCGAGCGCTACCAGTTTCCGAGAGTTGTGCGAGGGCATAGCAGTATAGGTAAGCAGGCGACTACTGTACAGTACAGTCTTTTGACAGTCTGTTCAAAGCTAAGAGTGGTGTTGTTTGAACACATTAGCCAACCTTTCGCCTGGAGAATGGCTGGGGTGCACGGCCTAGTCTTCAACCTCGGTCTAATTGAACTTGCTCTCTCTCTGTAACGAAGGTGGAAAATCAGGCTTACAAACGAATGAACAAGCTGGCAAAAAAGTTTTGCCGATGTGGTCAGTAAAAGTTTAAAATGAACTGATTTCCTTTGTGCTATGTTGTGGAAATGGGCTGATTTTCTTTCGCGTTTCATTGTCATAAGAGAGAGGATTTTGCGAACAAACTGGCGAAATTTTGTTTTACCGATGTGGTCAGTAAAAGTTCAAAATGGACTGATTTTCTTTCGCTTTTCGTTGTCATAAGACAAAAGATTTTGTGATTGTGGAAATGAATTGACTTTCTTTCGCTTTTTGTTGTCATAAGAGAGAGGATTTTGCGAACAAACTGGCGAAAAACTGTTACCGATGTGGTCAGTAAAAGTTTAAAATGGACTGATTTTCTTTCGCTTTTTGTTGTCAAAAGAGAGAGGATTTTGCGAACAAACTGGCGAAGAAGTGTTACGGATGTGGTCAGTGAAAGTTTTAAATGGACTGATTTTCTTTCGCTTTTCGTTGTCATAAGACAAAGGATTTTGTGATTGAGCAAATGGACTGATTTTCTTTCGCTTTTCGTTGTCATAAGACAGAGGATTTTGTGGCTTGCTCGCAGTGTTATTTGTGTGTGTGAAGGATTGTGAAGTGTCATTTGATAGTGTTCTTCCGGAGTAGTGTGCGTCATAGGTGTTATCAACAAAACACAAGTCAGTTAACTTAAGTGATTAAGTTCGAGTTCATGATAGAAGGATCGTACTCACTGAAGAATACGAGTCGGATTTTGTCGACTGATGTTTTGTTCAGAGCTACAAAATGAAAAGTTGGTGTTTCTTTCTGTGAGTTGACACTGCAGACCAAATGACCGTTGTGTTATTGAATATTTGTGCGTGCGCGTATATGTGTGCGTGTGCATGTGCGTGTGCGTAAGAGCAAAATATAGACATTCTTAAATGAAGTAATAAATAAATGAAGTAATAAAACAAAGAAATCAATCAATCAATAAATAAATAGACAATTAAATCAATAGATAATCAAACCAATAGATAACTAAATCAATAGATAAATGAATAGATAAATGAATAAATTAAAAAATAAATAAATAAATGAATACTCTTTCGAAGTTTGATTATCGAGAATCAAATGGGACCATGCAGATATTAAAACAATCTGAAGTGATAGACTAAATTCTACAATTACGATTTAAATTCAAAACAGTTTTAAATCCTCTGAGTAACCTAAGCGATTAACCTTATCAGTGTTATCCCGGCATTTTACCGGTTTTATTTAAATAAAAACTTCTTGGAAAGACTGAAATCATCACCCGTACTGGTTTCCGTACAGTTTTCTGTATACAAAAATAAAGCTATTTTTATGTTAGTTTGACTGGTAAACGTAACCGGGTGGCGTAATATTTTTATAGAGCTAGTCTTCTCACTGTTTTAGATATACCGTTTCAGAAATCGTTTAGCGCGCGATCATTGTCTTTGCCATTTGCTGTGATGTCCAATTTGTCAGGCAGCTAACCGTCAAAAACGTCTTTAGTTTACCATGAGCAGACAGTGTCCATTTGATTTTCCAATAACTGGAGCTCTCGCATAAAGTGGAGAATTGTATTTTCTGTTTAGATTCCGCTCATTTACTTTAACAGTTTAGATGCAGATTGTATATTTTTTAAATCACAAAAACTGCTTAGCAAAACCAAAATAGGAAAGCCTATTTTATATTCAACGAAAGAAAGAAAATCTTAATCAGTGTCAGAGTTTGCTTTTTAAGTATCAAAACCCAGCGTATTGAAAAACACACTGTTCTTATGATCAACAGCTATACATACAATCTCAGCGTAAGATCTGAATACAAATTGTTAATAGTTATTGTATTACGAGTGTTTGGCATTTTACAGTAGCCTACACTCTATCCGCAAAAACCTTTCAATTCTATACGCCTGATTAGCTTCGGCAACGGTGGCGTTCGGTGGTAGCGAAAGTAGTGTCCAAACACATAGACCTATAAATATAAAAATTATGATCAAATTTAAATTTTCGAAATCAATTTAAAAACACTTTCATCTTATTCCTTGTCGGTTCCTGATTCCAAAAACATATAGTTATGATATGTTTGGATTAAAAACACGCTCAGAAAGTTAAAACGAAGAGAGGTACAGTAAAGCGTGCTATGAAGCACAGCGCAACCGCTACCGCGCCAAACAGGCTCGTCACTTTCCCTGCCTTTAGCACTAGCGGCGGACTACGTTCAGTTTCATTCTGTGAGTTCCACAGCTTGACTGAATGTAGTAATTTCGCCTTACGCGTCTTGTTGTTTCTACTTTTAATCGTTTATACTTCGTTACCCGAGGTACGCTGATAAAATAGCAAATCCGCATGACATGTTCATGGGTTCTTGAGACTATTATTGTCCTCTTTTAATAGCGCGGTGGGAATTCTGTCATATCTAGAACAATCGTGCACTTGGTGAAGAGTTTTTGAAATTTGGCATGGAGTTAGGTATGGTCATAAGGTTTTCAAAAACCATCGCAAACAAATTCAACCTTACGTTTTGTTGCCTGTTTGCGCAAAATTCAATATGGCCGCCGACGGAAGCAGTAAATGTCATATAGCAGCTCCCATTATTATTAGAACCTTGTCAAATGTCTGCTATCCCATGTTTTCTAGTGCAAGGAATCCAAATATGAGATCTCTTGTGTTTCACCGCTATTTTCAGGGTCAAAGGTAATTTTTCAAGGTCATTTCAGTTAACGAAGACGATAACTTTGGAATTTATTAACTTCAAAAGATGAAATTGGGTTGTACACCCATGCGTGAGCCCTGTGAGCTCACGGTTCAAGTTCTTGAACTCACGACTAACTATTTAGTTAAACACGAATTATGGTGCTCAGAATTGTCGATGTTATAGATATGGTCGACTGGTCGTAAGTTCTGGACTGAGTCACTGGCACTGTTTGCGCAGCCTCCTTCACACTTGCACAGTGGACCACAGCGAAGACCAGCGTGATGACACTTGCAGTTTCCTTTGCAAGCAACCAAGCAGCCACAGTGGAGCAACAGTGAGCACCCTGTGCTGGCGTCAGGCAGACTTGTCCAGTATGGCACCCATGCCTTGGTTCTCTCGTTCCATTCCCATTCCCATTCACTTGAGTTTGGGATGTTGGAGGTTTTGGACAGAGACTGTTTCCAGATGAAAGCTGCGATGAGAAATGCTCGCTTTGTGTGCTGGAACAACGCATGCTGGGTTGGTGGGTTGGATTCCAGAGGTTTGAGACCAACAGTAAACATCAGTTTTCTTGCTTCCTTGACAGACATTGATCTACAGTTTTTGCTGTACATCAGCACAGTGAAACGCTCCAGACGCTGCATGTGCAGTGAGTCGAGTGTGAGGCTGGTTGGGTCCTGGGTGATGGCGATGAAGGTGTCAGTGACCTCAGGAAAAGTGGCCCATGCATTCCATGCTGTCTTTTTGCCAATTCAGAGCATGGCCGATGTTACATCACATCCTGTGTAAGAATGAAAGAAGGGAAGTGCCTGGCAGCGTGGAGGTCCCAGCTGTTGAGCAATATTGTAATGTACTGGAATGTCTCTGAATGTCTTTCCTGACCCAAATCCAATCCACAGCTCTGACAGTTCCAGCTGATCAAAGTGATGGATGGCAAGAACCACCACATCTGTGTCCACTGTCCTGAAGTAGGCCTTAGTGTGTCCCTGCTCAGCAGCATGGCAGAGGTGAAGCATCATCCGTGTGTCAGCTTCTTCTTGGTGGCAAAGAGATAAGGCTGATATATCTGTTGGTCTGTTAGTGAGCACAAGGTCAACCTTCGTAGTCAGGAGATGATATCTTGCATCAGTGGTATGTCGCACTAGTTGCTCACTGAGGAACTGGAACAGCTCATCCTTGTTGCCAGACTCCTTGAGGAACTTCTGCCAGTCAGCTCCCTTTGGAATAGGTATCTTTGCTGAGACTCTAGTTCGCCTTCCTTCACTTTCACCCCGCTTGGCACGAGTCTGTGATTTGAGACTTGCATCCTGATATGTGTCCCAAACAGCATCCACTCTTGTGGTGTTGTTGGTCATCTGGCTCTCTAAGAAGGGTAGCAAATGCATAAGGGTGTATTCTTCAAACACAGTGGCACGCTGGGGCTTGACAATATGGATGATGGCTGGCATATCCAGTACGATCACAGAGGCTTCTTTTGCTGCAGGAGAGCGTCCAGGATCAGGCATTCCAGGCAGGCAGCCAAGAAGAGCAGACTTTGTACCTGACATCAGTTTTCCACGATCACACAAGGAAGGAGGCTCACGCTGAATCTCATGTCTGAAAAAGTCGTCCATATCACCATCAGGTCGTCCTAGCAAGGACAGAAACAACTTGGTGATGAGCGCCGCATTTGCCCTTGCTGATCCCAACTTGTTAGCACCCTTCTTCAGGTCCACAGGTGGCCGGTTGCTGAAAGTGTACAAATTGGCCCTTGGGATAACATCAGACAATGGTTTGAAGCAAGTTTCAAGTCTGTCTCTCACAAACTCTGTAAACATGGCCTTGCCGATGTTTGGAGCTTCCCTCAAGCAGTTGACAATTACTGGGTCCTTGACTTCACCGGTGTCCAGTGTGACGAGCTGGGAGCCTGTCTCCTTGAATGGGTTGACCACTGTTTCCTCTTTCACAAGATAGAGCAGTGCTTTGAGATGTTTCGGGAACTTGTTTTGTTCAGCAACAGAAGACTCTGGGTGCTCTAAATTGACTTCTCTGTTTGAAGCTGAAAGACTTTCATTTTCAAATTCGGACCTCTGGTTTTGAGAGTTCAATAACCTCTTTTTTCTCTGGCTGACCATAGAGTCCTTTTGCTCCACTGTCCTCCTTCAGGAATTTGATGCTGTGCTCCTGGCTCTGGTCAAGCGCCATGAGGGAGAACTTCTTGTCACTGCGCTGCACAACGAACTTCCCTTCCTCAAAGGCTTCATGGAAACTTGGATGGTTCTCTGGCAGACAAGCCATGTCCTTCGGGAAGACAGGCATCCAGCGGGCATAGTTTGTGTGCCCAAAAGTAAAAAAAACATGGGCTATGAAGGGGGGCATTTTGAATAGCATATATATACCTTTTCAGCTTAACTGGTGAGACTGAGATATTCAAGGAGTTCAGAAATAGACTCCCAGTGGTCGAAAACATGGGTATAGAGACTGTTTCTTTTTAAATTGAGTAGGTTCAGAGCTATTACACTCTGAAATGAAATGACCTTGAAAATGACATATGAATGACCTTTGACGTTAAAATGACCTCCAAACGTCAAATCAATCTTGGATATGGGTTGCTTGCACTAAAACACATGTGAAAAGTTGTATTTCTCAATGCTGTAGTGGTAACAATGGGTGTAATTTAGCAGTCCTTTTTCCGGGTGGCGGCCATATTGGATTTTGCGCAAACAGACCAATCGAGGTCGAGCTCAATTTGTTTGCGATGGTTTTTGAAAACCTTGTGTCCATACCTACCACCATGCCAAATTTCAAAGACTCTTCACAAAGTGCACGATCATTCTGAATTCCTTCTCAGCTATAACAGAGAGTTCAGGAGATTTGTAAGTGCAAAACCAACAAAAAAAGTTATGTTGTGTTGTGCTCGCAGGTCCTATCTGTAGAGAAATAAACGGAAGAGTGTTGATTTACGAAGGAGATAAAATGAAGGGGTCTCTTCACTCTTGAAAACACGGATATGGTTG
>NC_090245.1:12536538-12537722 GCF_037325665.1 Littorina saxatilis
CGGAGACGAGAGATAATGCATGCGTGTCTTCGTGTTTTCCAAACCCTGAGACTTTCGCTGTGAACGTGGGATCTTTTTCGTGCGCATGTGTGCACACGGGAGTGTTCGGACACCGAAGAGAGTCTGCACAAAGTTGACTCCGAGAAATAAATCTCTCGCTGAACGTGGGGATCGAACCCACGCTGATCCAACTGGCTACAAAGCCAGCGCGCTACCAACTGAGCTACGTCCCCGCCCCGAGAGAGAGAGAGAGAGAGAGAGAGAGAGAGAGAGAGAGAGAGAGAGAGAGAGAGAGAGAGAGAGAGAGAGAGAGAGTGAGTTTGTCCGTGTATGCACTCGCGTACAGGCACAAGCATGCTAGACTTGAAAACCCATAGCAGTGTGTGTTAACTTAATTAGATCCTGAAATCACAGAAACCTTTAGTCTCTGTGTCCAGAACAAGGCCACAAGGCATAGAAACAAATATATGTGACAGTTATAAAGTGACGGATAAAATTTCGACCAATTCGGACGACAGCAAACGCGGAATGCAAGACCTCGATATCAATTAGTGACTGACATGTTTGCCACACCTACACATGTACGCTTGTGGCGCTTTTTAAGCGCATAGTGCTTTTAGGTATGCGCTATAGAAATCTCCTTAATAAATAAATAAATGTACGCCTTCATCGAACTGCACATTTATCACACTATACAGTGGACCCCCCCCCCCTCCTTTTAAGACCCCCCAATGTAAGACTCCCTCCTTTTCAAGACCTTGTTTTCTCAGACTTTCTGTTCATAACCTCTGTACAATTACCCCCATTTTACGACTCCCTCCTTTTTAAGACCTGATGGTCTCCGATTCTTGGAGGTCTTAAAAGGGGGGTTCCACTGTACTATTCTCTTGCCATTCAGCAGAGAAATGTCAACCGTGATATCACCAACCTGCGAGCTATTTCAATATCGCTTTAAACCAAAGTGCTGTTGATAACAACTCTCTTGCCATCAATCAACCACGTTTCAAGTATAAGGCACACTGAAATGAAATCGTCAGTACAAAGCAAGTAAATCGTGGACAAAACTCGTACAATATTGAGGGCGGCGTTAACAAAATCTGTCTCCACAGCACACTTTGAAATTGAACGTAGAAGGGGTACCATGGAACATTCACAGGAGCATTCAATCCCCCCCCCCCCCCCCC
>NC_090245.1:12537922-12540422 GCF_037325665.1 Littorina saxatilis
TCTCTCTCTCTCTCTCTCTCAATATTTCCCGCCTAAGTGACCTAGTCTCAGTCGGCTTTGTCTTTGTGTGTGTTCCTGTCTGTCTCTCCGTCTGTTGTATGTCGGTCCGGCATGCCTGGTAGAAGTTGTGTGTGTGTATCATACATGATCCTTAATTGATTGCATCTTTGAGTTCGAACACGCACACACGCACGCACTAACGCACTCACACACAAACACACACACACACACACGCACAAGCCACACGCGCGCGTGCACGCACGCACGCACGCACGCACGCACACACACACACACACTCACACACAAACACACACACACACAGCTCATGCAGATAACCCCAACCCAAACTTTACCCTTCATACTTTTCGACCTGCGGCAGTCAAGAATTCTCTCCCTTGGACCGTGTTCTGGTAAAGTGGGTTTTCACACTGGCAATTGGTTTACTTAGCGCCCATTTTACGATCCGGTTTCTAATCAAATGCTATTCAAGTGACAACACACAAATAAAAACAAGAAAATTGGTTGATTAAAATCAACATGGCCGAAGCAATGTTTTCATAAAAGAAGCGGTATTGTACGGGCACATGTTGAATTTGGGTTACATGTGTTGCAGAGTATTTGAAAATCCGTAGGCATAAAACATGCAAAGAAGAGTGATAGGTCCCTGTTGTGAATATAGTCAAGTGGATAAATTGATTACTTATGTTTCACACTAGTTTTGCTGTTACAGCAGTCCCTCTCAGGAAACAAAGAGTATATGGCCTGGGGCGATTGTAGCTTCCCTTCTTCGTGTCCGATAGACAAGGACAATAAATAGTAGAGCATAGTGCAATTTCATGTTGGCATCTTCTCCACTGAAAGCTATAACCCAAAGACTAAAGACCAAAGTGCTTACCCCACTTCTGAACCGAATCACCCCCCTCCTGCTGGGTACACGTGCACTCAAGTTAACCTCTGCTTTGACCTGTGTGCCAGGAGTCGGATGAGAGAGAGAGAGAGAGAGCGAGAGAGAGAGAGAGAGACACACACACACACATAGACAGAGACCGACATAGAAAGACAGAAGCGGAGAGACTCAGAGGGAGACACAGACAAAGACATACATACAGAGAGAGAGAGAGAGAGAGAGAGAGAGAGAGGGAGAGAGAGTGTGTGTGAGACAGAGAGAGACAGAGAGAGAGAGACAGACAGAGAGAGAAACAAGTCGCGTAAGGCGAAATTACAACATTTAGTCAAGCTGTCAAACTAACAGAATGAAACTGAACTCACTGCATTTTTACAGCAAGAGCGTATACTCGTAGCATCGTCAGTCCACCGCTCGATGCAATGGCAGTGAAATTGACAAAAAGAGCGGGGTAGTAGTTGCGCTGAGAAGGATAGCACGCTTTTCTTTATCTCTATTCTTTTTAACTTTCGGAGCGTTGTTTTAATCCAAACATATCACATCTATATGTTTTTGGAATCAGGAACCAACAAGGAATAAGATGAAAGTGTTTTTAAATCGATTTCGGAAATTTTGTTTTAATAATAATTTTTATATTTTTAATTTTCAGAGCTTGTTTTTAATCCGAATATAACATATTTAGATGTTTTTGGAATCAGAACATGATGAAACATCTTCTTCTTCTGCGTTCGTGGGCTGAAACTCCCACGTACACTCGTGTTTTTTGCACGTGAGGAATTTTACGTGTATGACCGTTTTTACCCCGCCATTAAGGCAGCCATACGCCGCTTTCGGAGGAAGCATGCTAGATATTTTCGTGTTTCTATAACCCACCGAACTCTGACATGGATTACAGGATCTTTTCCGTGCGCACTTGGTCTTGTGCTTGCGTGTACACACGAAGGGGGATAAGCCACTAGCAGGTCTGCACATAAGTTGACCTGGGAGATCGGAAAAATCTCCACACTTAACCCACCAGGCGGCCGCGACCGGGATTCGAACCCTCGACCTTCCGATTAAGAGGCCGACGTCTTACCACCACGCCACTGCGCCCGTCACATGATGAAACATAAGATAAACGTAAATTTGGATCGTTTTAAAAAAATTTTTTTTTTTTTACAATTTTCAGATTTTTAATGACCAAAGTCATTAATTAATTTTTAAGCCACCAAGCTGAAATGCAATACCGAAGTCCGGCCTTCGTCGAAGATTGCTGGGCCAAAATTTCAATCAATTTGATTGAAAAATGAGGGTGTGACAGTGCCGCCTCAACTTTTTACAAAAAGCCGGATATGAAAAGTATTTATCGAAAAAAAGAAAAAAACGTCCGGGGATATCATTCCCAGGAACTCTCATGTCAAATTTCATAAAGATCGGTCCAGTAGTTTGGTCTGAATCGCTCTACACACACACACAGACAGACAGACAGACACACAGACACACACATACACCACACACATACTACACACCACAACCCTCGTCTCGATTCCCCCCTCTACGTTAAAACATTTAGTCAAAACTTGACTAAATGTAAAAAAAGCTGTAACTGATCTCGTG
>NC_090245.1:12545422-12558567 GCF_037325665.1 Littorina saxatilis
TTTGTTACGAACTAAATAATTCTTTCAGTTGTTCTATTTAATTTAGACATTCAAACTTGATGTTTTCTGAAAATATAATGATTTTTGAAGAAAACTACCAAACATCAAGCCAATTCATTGATTGCAAGTGACTGAATAAAAAAATAACAGTTTTGGTCCGACAATCTGGGTGACCCTTACGCCTTAATGTTTAAAATGACACATACGTACCTAATAATTATACTATAAACAAAAAAAATCTTTGACGGGGAGAAGCTCCAAGCAAGCTGGCAGCATTTACTTAGTTTTTACTTGAGTTGAAAGTATGGTTTCTATTTATCGAAAGTTATCACGTATTGTATTGTGAACACACAGGGAGTGGCCGAGTGGTAGGCTTAACGCACTTGCGCTCGGAAGCGAGAGGTTGCGAGTTCGACCCTAGGTCAGAGCGTTAGCAATTTTCTCCCCCCTTTCCTAACCTAGGTGGTGGGTTCAAGTGCTAGTCTTTCGGATGAGACGATAAACCGAGGTCTCTTCGTGTACACTACATTGGGGTATGCACGTTAAAGATCCCACGATTGACAAAAGGGTCTTTCCTGGCAAAATTGTATAGGCGTAGATAAAAAATGTCCACCAAAATACCCGTGTGACCTGGAATAATAGGCCGTGAAAGGTGGATGCAGCGCCTATAGGCTGTTGATCTACTGGCCGATGTGAATGCGTGATATATTGTGTAAAACATTCCATCTCACACGGCATCAATAGGTAACTTGCGCCTTGAGTCGCCTTGTGTGGTGAGATACGTGCGCGATATAAATCCTCGTAATTAAATAAATAAAATGAAAGTTTATGCTCTGCGGAATACCACGACATCCGAACCACCAACAAATGACCCTGGAATAATGTATAAGTGAATGCAACGACACAAAATCAAACAAGCTGTCTATCGCTACCACGTGCTATAACCCTTAACTCGGAGCTCTAACCCTTAACTCGGAGCTCTAACCCTTAACTCGGAGCTCTAGGCACAATGAGCTCTTTTCTCTCCGCTCCTACCCCTCAATTTTAAAAACAAGAACAAACTTTCCGGGGTGACTCCTTTGGAAGCGTTTACTTAGATATCGCACTACCGAGCGCTACCAGTTTCCGAGAGTTCTGCGAGGGCATAGCAGTATAGGTACGCAGGCGACTACTGTACAGTACAGTCTTTTGACAGTCTGTTCAAAGCTAAGAGTGGTGTTGTTTGAACACATTAGCCAACCTTTCGCCTGGAGAATGGCTGGGGTGCACGGCCGATCGAGTCTTCAACCTCGGTCTAATTGAACTTGCTCTCTCTGTGTAACGAAGGTGGAAAATCAGGCTTACAAACGAATGAACAAGCTGGCAAAAAAGTTTTGCCGATGTGGTCAGTAAAAGTTTAAAATGAACTGATTTCCTTTGTGCTATGTTGTGGAAATGGACTGATTTTCTTTCGCGTTTCATTGTCATAAGAGAGAAGATTTTGCGAACAAACTGGCAAAATTTTGTTTTACCGATGTGGTCAGTAAAAGTTCAAAATGGACTGATTTTCTTTCGCTTTTCGTTGTCATAAGACAAAGGATTTTGTGATTGTGGAAATGAATTGACTTTCTTTCGCTTTTCGTTGTCATAAGAGAGAGGATTTTGCGAACAAACTGGCGAAAAACTGTTACCGATGTGGACAGTGAAAGTTTTAAATGGACTGATTTTCTTTCGCTTTTCGTTGTCATGAGAAAGATAATTTTGTGAGTGTGCAAATGGACTGATTTTCTTTCGCTTGGATTTTGTGGCTTGCTCGCAGTGTTATTTGTGTGTGTGAAGGATTGTGAAGTGTCATTTGATAGTGTTCTTCCGGAGCAGTGTGCGTCATAGGTGTTATCAACAAAACACAAGTCAGTTAACTTAAGTGATTAAGTTCGAGTTCATGATAGAAGGATCGTACTCACTGAAGAATACGAGTCGGATTTTGTCGACTGATGTTTTGTTCAGAGCTAGAAAATGAAAAGTTGGTGTTTCTTTCTGTGAGTGAGTTTGACACTGCAGACCAAATGACCGTTGTGGCATTGAATATTTGTGCGTGCGCGTATATGTGTGCGTGTGCATGTGCGTGTGCGTAAGAGCAAAATATAGACATTCTTAAATGAAGTAATAAATAAATGAAGTAATAAAACAAAGAAATCAATCAATCAATAAATAAATAGACAATTAAATCAATAGATAATCAAACCAATAGATAACTAAATCAATAGATAAATGAATAGATAAATGAATAAATTTTAAAAAAAATGAATACTCTTTCGAAGTTTGATTATCGAGAATCAAATGGGACCATGCAGATATTAAAACAATCTGAAGTGATAGACTAAATTCTACAATTACGATTTAGATTCAAAACAGTTTTAAATCCTCTGAGTAACCTAAGCGATTAACCTTATCAGTGTTATCCCGGCATTTTACCGGTTTTATTTAAATAAAAACTTCTTGGAAAGACTGAAATCATCACCCGTACTGGTTTCCGTACAGTTTTCTGTATACAAAAATAAAGCTATTTTTATGTTAGTTTGACTGGTAAACGTAACCGGGTGGCGTAATATTTTTATAGAGCTAGTCTTCTCACTGTTTTAGATATACCGTTTCAGTAATCGTTTAGCGCGCGATCATTGTCTTTGCCATTTGCTGTGATGTCCAATTTGTCAGGCAGCTAACCGTCAAAAACGCCTTTAGTTTACCATGAGCAGACAGTGTCCATTTAATTTTCCAATAACTGGAGCTCTCGCATAAAGTGGAGAATTGTATTTTCTGTTTAGATTCCGCTCATTTACTTTAACAGTTTAGATGCAGATGGTATATTTTTTAAATCACAAAAACTGCTTGGCAAAACCAAAATAGGAAAGCCTATTTTATATTCAACGAAAGAAAGAAAATCTTAATCAGTGTCAAAGTTTGCTTTTTAAGTATCAAAACCCAGCGTATTGAAAAACACACTGTTCTTATGATCAACAGATATACATACAATCTCAGCGTAAGATCTGAATACAAATTGTTAATAGTTATTGTATTACGAGTGTTTGGCATTTTACAGTAGCCTACACTCTGTCCGCAAAAACTTTCAATTCTATACGCCTGACTAGCTTCGGCAACGGTGGCGTTCGGTGGTAGCGAAAGTAGTGTCCAAACACATAGACCTATAAATATAAAAATTATGATCAAAATTAAATTTTCGAAATCAATTTAAAAACACTTTCATCTTATTCCTTGTCGGTTCCTGATTCCAAAAACATATAGATATGATATGTTTGGATTAAAAACACGCTCAGAAAGTTAAAACGAAGAGAGGTACAGTAAAGCGTGCTATGAAGCACAGCGCAACCGCTACCGCGCCAAACAGGCTCGTCACTTTCCCTGCCTTTTGCACTAGCGGCGGACTACGTTCAGTTTCATTCTGTGAGTTCCACAGCTTGACTGAATGTAGTAATTTCGCCTTACGCGACTTGTTGTTTCTACTTTTAATCGTTTATACTTCGTTACCCGAGGTACGCTGATAAAATAGCAAATCCGCATGACATGTTCATGGGTTCTTGAGACTATTATTGTCCTCTTTTAACAGAGAGTTCAGGAGATTTGTAAGTGCAAAACCAACAAAAAAAGTTATGTTGTGTTGTGCTCGCAGGTCCTATCTGTAGAGAAATAAACGGAAGAGTGTTGATTTACGAAGGAGATAAAATGAAGGGGTCTCTTCACTCTTGAAAACACGGATATGGTTGTTGCTGACAACCCCGCGAACTGTCAATTGATATCAGTGTCGCTCAATAGAGAGAGAGAGAGAGAGAGAGAGAGAGAGAGAGAGAGAGAGAGAGAGAGAGAGAGAGGCACACACACAGACACAGAGATACAGAAACTGAGACAGAGAGAGAGAGAGACAATGAGCGAGGGATAGAGACAGACAGACAGACAAGGCAGACAGAGACAGAGAGAGTGTGTGAGAGAGAGAGAGAGAGAGAAAGAGAGGGAGAGAGAAAGAGAGAGAGAGAGAGAGAGAGAGAGAGAGAGAGAGAGAGAGAGAGAGAGAGAGGGAGATAAACAGACAGACAAGGCAGACAGAGACACAGAGACTGAGAGAGAGACACACACACACATAGACACAGTGGGAGAGAGAGAGAGAAAGAGAGAGAGACACACACACACACACACAGACACAGACAGCCCAGCTAGCAAGCTTTCGTCGGCCGACTGACGATTTCAGTCGGGTGACGTCGTCATATGTCGTGTGTCGTCGTCCGTTGTCGCGCCGATACCGTTTGACTGTGTATAAATGTACGTAATAAACCCCGACATCGGCCCGACGCAATGTTGCTGTCGATAAAATTATGCAGAGTTACGGGAGATAACAAATTGATGATCATTATTTTAACATTTGTTACGTCCCCTGTTCAAGCGTCGGTCCAGCAACGGCGTGACATTATGAGACTGACCATGCAAATGCGAAACTAAATTATTCATATTTGTTGACTTTTTCACATAGGAGTAGGATAATTAATTGTAAGTTTTATTTGCATATTTGCAATCAAATACAGCATGAGCTCAAATCATGAGTTTTACATTTTAAAAATACGCCATCATTTACTTGAAATATTCAAATAGCTTTCCTTACGGTAAACAAGATTGAGTGTGCAAATGGCTGCTGCTTTCCCGCGTGAGCGAATTTTATTTGTTTTCTTCGTTCAAGTTAATATCGAAAGAAGAGACATTTTTGGGAATGTTGGACAGCACATTGATGATATGTTATCCGAGACGAATGTCGCCTCGGGATCTCAATCTGAGTGCTGGTCCCAGTGCCACGTGGTGGCGGTGAGAATAGTTGTGTAGCCAGTGAGTCAGGCTCTTGGCAATGACAATCAGATTCAGACGTCAACTCGAGGACAACCGACGGATGGAGCGAGTAAGTGATTTCGGTTTTTTTTGGCTCTCAATGTTAGTTTTGCTGTTACAGTGAGGGGGGGGGGGGGGGGGAGTACATACTGCTGTATCTTATTCTGTATATGTAGATGTAGGTGTGTTTTGTCCTGTTACAGTGGGGGAGGGGGGTGTTGTACACACTGCTGTAAATATAGATGTAGGTGTGTTTTGTCTTGTTACAGTGGGGGGGGGGGGGGTGTGTGTGTACATACTGCTGTAGATGTAGGTGTGTATTGTCCTGTTACAGGGGGGGGGGGGGGTAACATACTTCTGTAGCTGTAGGGGGAGGGGGGGTACATACTGCAGTAGTTGTTGGTGATTTTTGCACTGTTACACTGGGGGGGGGGGGGGGGGGGTGGAGTACATACTGCTGAATCTGTAGCTGTAAGTGTGGTTTGCACTGTTACACTTGGGGGGGGGGGGGGGGTGTACATACTGATGTAGCTGTAGGTGTGACGTGTATTGCATTGTAACACTTGGGGTGGGGAGGGGGGGTGTACATACTGATCTATCTGTAGCTGGTGGTGTGTTTTGCACTGTTACACACTTGGGGGGGGGGGGGTGTACATACTAACTGCTGAATCTGTAGCTGTATGTGTGTTCTGCACAGTGACACTGGGGGGGGGGGGGGGGGGGGAGGGGGTTGTACATACTGCTGAATCTGTAGCTGTAGGTGTGTTTTGTACTGTTACACTTGGGGGGGGGGGGTGTGCATACTGATGTATATGCTTGGCGCTGGTGGACAATATTCACTTTTTTGGCCAAAAACACACTTTTTTGGCCAAAAACGCACATTATTGGCCAAAAAGTGTGCTTTTGGCCAAAAACATGTTTTGGCCAAAACTTTTAGGTGCAAAGATTTGGCCAAAAAATATTTGGCCAAATCTAAAACATTTGGCCAAATCTTCACTTTTTGGGCCAAATGTGTTAGATTTGGCCAAATCTTTTTTTGGCCAAAACTTTTGCATTGAAAGTTTTGGCCAAAAAATTATAGTTTTGGCCAAAAAATAGTTTTGGCCAAAACTTCATTTTTTGGCCAAATCTTTGAGTACCCCTTGGCGCTGATAGACAATATTCATTTTTTTGGCCAAAAACGCCAGTTTTGGCCAAAAAAGCAAAGTTTTGGCCAAAAAAGTATACTTTTGGCCAAAAACGCCAGTTTTGGCCAAAAACGCTAGTTTTGGCCAAAAAAGTATAGTTTTGGCCAAAAACGCCAGTTTTGGCCAAAAACGCCAGTTTTGGCCAAAAACGCCAGTTTTGGCCAAAAACGCCAGTTTTGGCCAAAACCGCCAGTTTTGGCCAAAAAATTATAGTTTTGGCCAAAAAAGTGAAAATTGGCGTTTTTGGCCAAAAAAGCAAAGTTTTGGCCAAAAAAGTATAGTTTTGGCCAAAAACGCCAGTTTTGGCCCAAACCGCCAGTTTTGGCCAAAACCACCAGTTTTGGCCAAAAAAGCAAAGTTTTGGCCAAAAAAGTATAGTTTTGGCCAAAAACGACAGTTTTGGCAAAAAAAGTGCGTTTTTGGCTAAAAAAGTGAATATTGTTCACCAGCGCCAAGCAGCTTGGCGCTGGTGGACAATATTCACTTTTTTTGGCCAAAACACACTTTTTTGGCCAAAACTGGCGGTTTTGGCCAAAAAAGCAAAGTTTTGGCCAAAAAAGTATAGTTTTGGCCAAAAACGCCAGTTTTGGCCAAAAACGCCAGTTTTGGCCAAAACCACCAGTTTTGGCAAAAAAAGTGTGTTTTTGGCCAAAATAGTGAATATTGTCCACCAGCGCCAAGCTGCTTGGCGCTGGTGGACAATATTCACTTTTTTTGCCAAAAACACACTTTTTTGGCCAAAAACGTACATTTTTGGCCAAAAAAGCAAAGTTTTGGCCAAAAAAGTATAGTTTCGGCCAAAAACGCCAGTTTTGGCCAAAACCGCCAGTTTTGGTCAAAACCGCCAGTTTTGGCCAAAAAAGTGCGTTTTTGGCCCAAAAAGTGAATATTGTTCACCAGCGCCAAGCTGCTTGGCGCTGGTGGACAATATTCACTTATTTTGCCAAAAACACACTTTTTTGGCCAAAACTGGCGGTATTGGCCAAAAAAGCAAAGTTTTGGCCAAAAAAGCAAAGTTTTGGCCAAAAAGAGATTTGGCCAAAAAAGTGAATATTGTCCACCAGCGCCAGCAAATACAAAAGATTTTGCCAAAAAAAGATTTGGCCAAACAAAAAAGATTTGGCCAAAAAGTGAAGATTTGGCCAAATCTTTTTTGTTTGGCCAAATCTCCCGTTTTAGCTAACATAAACAGTTTTGGCCAAAACTTTTACATAGAAAGTTTTGGCCCAAAAAAAGTTATAGCCAAATCTATTTTATTTGGCCAAATGTGTGGGTTGTTTTGGCCAAATCTTTGTCTTTTTTGGCCAAAACTGGCGGTTTTTGCCAAAAAAAAGTGAATATTGTCCACCAGCGCCAAGCATAGATGTAACTAGCTGAAGCTGTAGGTGTGTTATGTACTGTTACAGTAGGGGGAGGGGGGGGTGGGTGAACATACTGCTGTTTTTGTAGCTGTTGGTGTGTTTTGCACACAGGGGGGGGGGGGGGGGGGGGGGATTGGGGTTGTATACTGCTGTATCTGTAGCTCTAGGTGTGTTTTGCGCTCTACACGAGGGAAGGGGGTGGAGTGTTGTATGTTTGGTACTGTTACAGTGGTGGCAGCGGGGGGAGGGGGATGTACATAATTCTGAATCTGTAGCTGTAAATGAGTTTTGTACTGTTACAGTGGTGGGGGGGGGGGGGGTTGGGGGTTGTACATACTGCTGTAGCTGTAGGTGTGTTTTGCACTGTTACTAAGGGGGAGGGGAGGTGTACATACTGCTGTAGCTGTAGCTGTAAGTAATTTTTGCACTGTTACACTTGGGGGGTTGTATATACTGCTGAATCTGTTGCTGTAGGTGTGTTTTATACTGTAATACTGAGGGGGGGGGGGGGGTGTATACGGCTGTATATGTAGCTGTAGGTGTGTTTTGTACTGTTACAGTGAGGGCGGTACGCGGTAGGGGCGGGGGGTTCTACATACTGCTGTATCTCTAGCTGGTGATTTGTTTTGCACTGTTACACTGGGGGGGGGGGGGGGTGTACACACTAGCTGCTGTATCTGTAGGTTTGTTTGCAACTGTAACACTGGGGGGAGGGGGGTTATACTGCTGTAGCTGTAGCTGTAAGTGAATTTTGCACTGTTACACTTGGGGGGGGGGGGGGGGGGGTGGTAGTACATACTGCTGTATCTGTAGCTGCACCCAGCCAGCAAGACATTAGCGGCCGATAGTCGGCCGAACACCCTTCAAAAAGTCGGGCAGGTGACGTCAAAAGATACGACGCGGGTGTTGGCCCGACTAACTTTTGCAAAGAGGCAACGAGGCGGCCGACAGGCGGCCGAACACCTGTACTATGGCGGCACGCATCCGGTCCGATGTTAATCGGCCCGATGGCTTGTTGGACCTGCGGCCCGACACCTTATGCCGACATCGTCCCGATGTCTTCCCGCTGAAATCGATATCTTCCCGATGTCGGCATAAGGTGTCGGACCGCAGGTCAAACAAGTCATCGGGCCGATTAACATCGGACCGGATGCGTGCCGCCATAGTGCAGGTGTTCGGCCGCCTATCGGCCGCATCGTTGCCTCTTTGCAAAAGTTAGTCGGGCCAACACCCGCGTCGTATGTTTTGACGTCACCGGCCCGACTTTTTGAAGGGTGTTCGGCCGATTATCGGCCGCTAATGTCTTGCTGGCTGGGAGAGAGAGACAGAGACAGAGACAGAGAGACAGAGAGCGAGGGAGAGAGACAGACAGACAGACAAGGCAGACAGAGACAGAGAGAGTGTGTGTGTGTGTGTGTGTGTGTGTGAGAGAGAGAGAGAGAGAGAGAGAGAGACTCGTGAGAGAGAGAGAGAGAGAGAGAGAGAGAGAAAGAGAGAGAGAAAGAGAGAAAGAGAGAGAGAGGGAGATAAACAGACAGACAAGGCAGACAGAGACAGAGAGAGTGAGAGAGAGAGACACACACACAGAGACACAGAGGGAGAGAGAGAGAGAGAGAGAGAGAGAGAGAGAGGGAGAGAGAGAGACAGACAGACAGACAGAGACAGAGAAAGTGTCAGACAGAAACAGACAGACAGACAGACAGACAGACAGACAGGCAGAGAGGGGTGGATTGAGGGATGGAGGTATTTGATGGTCGGTTTATTTAATTCATACCGATTTACAAAAACATCTAGCGCGACTACTGGATATAATAGAGTCCGACTCGCCGGCAAAAGCTGTGCAAACTCGACATAGTGTAGTGACAACGAGAGGGACTATTCACTGCACGAGTGGGTCTTACAAGGACTCGATGCTAGTCTCGTGTGTGATGTTTCATAACGAAATTAGTCTCGGTTTATTTGTTTGTTTATCATTTTGATTTTCAACCATAATATCGCGACGGGATTAGTCTCGGTAAAGCAGACGGTACAAATTCACGCGGGATTCCGAAAGAGGCGGTGTGATTCAGCAACGAAAGAAGTCTAAAAAGTATTGATATAGCAGACGACTGGGATTTAAACCTTTTCGCACCAAGAGAGAGAGAAGACATTGAAGGGGGAATTTCTGTCCGCCATCATTGCGTCATAAGAAGATGAATAGAACTTAAGACACTGGAAGACAATTCGACCTGACCGCCATAGTGACCTAGTGGCACGCTTTCTGCTTTAAGCCGTCTGAGAAGTAGTATTGTACAAGAATGTATGCTACGTTGTTCTGTATTTGGAGATGAATACTGTCTTTCTACAGCACACGAACATCGAATAAGTGTGAAGTTTGTAATGAATTAGACACCCTTGAACATTTCTTTTTTAGTTGCCAAGAGGTGATGAAGGGTTGGAAAATATGTAAAGATTTTGTGTATAAGAAAATACATGTTGCCATCATTTTGAATGAAGAAAATGTATTTTTGGGTTATTTTAGGGAAAGTTTGAAAAGTGATTATATTTACTTTGTGAATTATTGTATTTTAATTACCAAAATGACCATTGGAAAATTTAGATATGGGAAAAAGTTAGATTTGGGTGTATTATTGGAAACTGAGCTGAACATTAGGAATAAATTTATGTTATGATTACTTTTATGTATTTATTTATTTAAACATATTAGTTTACTGATAAGGTTTATTGATTTAAAAATGTACACATTTGACAGAGAAAAGAAAAGACCTATGAAGAAGGTTTGCTCCAAGCCACACAAAAAAAACAAACAAACAAAAAACCTAATAAGGCAAAAAAATTTATTGTAGTAGCAAACCTGCATGCAACTGAGGTTAAAAAAAAAAATTTTTAAAAACATAGAGGGGGGAATCAGAAATTTTTTTTTTTTAAAAATTTAAAAAAAAATTAATAAAAAAAAAGTCTTGCTTCACCACATTGCGTCGTGTAAACTGAAAATCTAAATTTGCAGAATAAAAGACCGTGCAAAGACACTTACTAGAAGTGTATGCAGAGCTCAGAAGAAGAACATAAAACCCGCTCGTTTCCAGATATCTAATAGAGCCGTACTTTTACGAATGAGAGGAATTACCAAGAGAATAATCACGGAATGACCCGAGCGTCCTTGAACACAAAATACGCCTGCACGATCTAAGAAGAAGAACGATGCAAGAAACAGTGTTTTAAGAAGATGAATAGTCGTGCTAACTGTGTGTTAAAAGAAGATTGAACAACAAGGCCAAAGAAATAGCTTCCTGAGACGACCCCCTTAAGTCGAACACAAGACGGTCCGAAGATCAAGGTTCTTGTGACGTCTGATCATGACCGAAATGGAGAATAGGGGTTCGAATCCTCGAGGAGGTCAAATGACCCCAGCACACTCGGAAGGGCACTCGCAGCAACAAGCAGAGAAAGGCAGTCGTGAAATCGTCGTTGTCATTGGATCGGATCACTTGCATGGGTGAGTCTCTTCTTCTTCTTCTTCTTCTTCTTCTTCTTCTTCTTCTTCTTCTTCTTCTTCTTCTTCTTCTTCTTCTTCTTCTTCTTCTTCCTCTTTTTCTTCTTCTTCTTCTTCTTCTTCTTCTTCTTCTTCTTCTTCTTCTTTATTCGCGGTGTGCAATTCCCGCGTACACTCGTGTGGACCTTTTTGTCTATAACTGTTTTCCTCCGTCATTTCAGCAGTCAGACTCCGTTTTCGGAGGATGCATAATCTGTGTGTGTATGTGTGTGTGTGTGTGTGTGTGTGTGTGTGTGTGTGTGTGTGTGTGTGTGTGTGTGTGTGTGTGTGTGTGTGTGTGTGTGTGTGAGTGTGTGTGTGTGTGAGTGAGTGTGTGTGATAGAGAGAGAGGGAGAGAGAGGGAGGGAGGGAGAGAAAGAGATAGAGAGAGAGTTTAACGTCTTCTTAGACCAACTGGTCTATATTGGGACAGGTATTGGTAATACGTTGAAGATATGGTGTGATACTTTGATTCGAACAAGCCCGCTGTGGCTGTCTTCTTCGACACACCAGCATTGGGTTTGTCTCGTCAAAGTATCGAAATACGATCATGATAATCGGAGACGAGAGATGATGCATGCTTGTCTTCGTGTTTTCCAAACCCTGAGACTTTCGCTGTGAACGTGGGATCTTTTTCGTGCGCATGTGTGCACACGGGAGTGTTCGGACACCGAAGAGAGTCTGCACAAAGTTGACTCCGAGAAATAAATCTCTCGCCGAACGTGGGGATCGAACCCACGCTGATAGCGACCAACTGGCTACAAAGCCAGCGCGCTACCAACTGAGCTACGTCCCCGCCCCGAGAGAGAGAGAGAGAGAGAGAGAGAGAGAGAGAGAGAGAGAGAGAGAGAGAGAGAGAGAGAGAGAGAGAGAGTGAGTTTGTCCGTGTATGCACTCGCGTACAGGCACAAGCATGCTAGACTTGAAAACCCATAGCAGTGTGTGTTAACTTAATTAGATCCTGAAATCACAGAAACCTTTAGTCTCTGTGTCCAAAACAAGGCCACAAGGCATAGAAACAAATGTGACAGTTATAAAGTGACGGATAAAATTTCAACCAATTCGGACGACAGCAAACGCGGAATGCAAGATCTCGATGTCAATTAACGACTGACATGTTTGCCACACCTACACATGTACGCTTGTGGCGCTTTTTAAGCGCATAGTGCTTTTAGGTATGCGCTATAGAAATCTCCTTAATAAATAAATAAATGTACGCCTTCATCGAACTGCACATTTATCACACTATACAGTGGACCCCCCCCCCTCCCCTCCCCCCCTTTTAAGACCCCCCAATGTAAGACTCCCTCCCTTTTAAGACCCTGTTTTCTCAGATGTCTGTTCCTAACCTCTGTAAAATTACCCCCATTTTAAGACTCCCTCCTTTTTAAGACCTGATGGTCTCAGATTCTTGGAGGTCTTAAAAGGGGGGTTCCCCTGTGCTATTCTCTTGCCATTCAGCAGAGAAATGTCAACCGTGATATCACCAACCTGCGAGGTATTTCAATATCGCTTTAAACCCAAGTGCTGTTGATTACAACTCTCTTGCCATCAATCAACCACGTTTCAAGTATAAGGCACACTGAAATCAAATCGTCAGTACAAAGCAAGTAAAACGTGGACAAAACTCGTACAATATTGAGGGCGGCGTTAACAAAATCTGTCTCTAAGAGGCTTAACCACAGCACACTTTGAAATTGAACGTAGAAGGGGTACCATGGAACATTCACAGGAGCAGAACGAGTTCTTTTCAATCTCCCCCCCCCCCCCCCCCCCCCCCCCCCTGTGTTAATATGGGAATATGTACGAAGGGTGTTTGACAATAAAAGATATAATCAATTTTGAAGATGTAGGAGATATACGCAATTGATATCACATGTGCAAAGAAAACGGATGTAGACGTCTGTAGTCAATTACATCAATTACGTATACATGTATATATGCACAGAATGAAAACGAATACTTGAGAAAAGACACGGCAGTTGTTCACCGTTGAAGTGTACGAGTCTTTTGGTAATTCATTGTACTGCTAAACCTCCCTACTGACAGCAAAAGCCCGGTAACGAGTACTGGTACCGGCGTGCGGATATCATCTCCTTTTCATACTTCATAGATCACTGGTAGTGGTTCGGCTATACCCATGAGTCTGGGCATCTGTAGTATTGATCTAGGCTATTACCCCCTCCCCCCCCCCCCCCC
>NC_090245.1:12563767-12568767 GCF_037325665.1 Littorina saxatilis
TTCTACGTCTAGCATTTACCGCAAAGACTTCTCTGCTTGGGTAATTCCTCACTCTCTATTCCACGCACACGATCGCGACTATACTCTTTCATTATTCATATCAAAAATTCACTGGAATCAATCATTCTTACGCAAAAGCGAGTACCACAACTGAAGCGAAGAAAATGAATCTGTTACGGCAAAAATCGATATTCCTTTCACTAACTGATCATAAATCACGTGTATCATGTGTGTGCACGACCCGTTTTCAGATCCGTTGTGGGTCAACGAGAAAAAAACACCCTCTGCGGTCTTTATATTTATACGGACTTTGTGTGAGTGCTTCGCTTTGTTCGAGATCAAACCTTTCAATAACTACCCTTTCTTGTTTTGACATTTGGTCAATATTTTAATTTAAAAATCTTCCTGTAGACTGATAATCGAGCTGGAGGGGAGCGTAAATGTGCTTGTGTGTGTGTGTGTGCTTGTGTGTGTGTGTGTGTGTGTGTGTGTGTGTGTGTGCTTGTGTGTGTGTGTGCGTGCGTGCGTGTGTGTGTGTGTTTGTGTGTATGTGTGTGTGTGTGTGTGCGTGTGTGTGTGTGTGTGTGTGTGTGTGTGTGTGTGTGTGTGTGTGTTCGTGCGAGTACAGCGATTACCAGAACACTACACCACATATCTTCATGAAACGTAACATATATAATTATATATAAATTCTTCAACATGATACCCACATCATATTTTTTCTATAAATATTTTGATGACGTCATATCCGCCGGTTAAGAAAAGTTGAGGCCGCACTGTCGAGACCCCGCTTTTCAATCAAATGCCGTGAGTTTTTGTCGTTGTCAATCTTTCACTACTTCTTCTTCTTCTTCTTTTCTTCTTCTTTTTTTTTGGGGGGGAGGGGGGGGGAGAGATCTGTTCTCCAGATGAAGTTGGCCGTCTTCTCTCAGTCTTCTACAGGCCTGCGCTGTTTGTCATCAAGGGTAGTGGGACTTGTCCAGATCGCCTTGCTCAGCTGTTGGAGGTTCCTGCAGTCCTGGAGGATGCGTTCTCAGACTCAGACTCAGACTCAAAAGTTTACTGTCCTTATAAAAATATGAAAAATTGCCATGCAGTGTCAGGCGATCACAGACATAAAATACATCAATCAATCAATCAATATGAGGCTTATATCGCGCGTATTCCGTGGGTACAGTTCTAAGCGCAGGGATATATTTGTTAATTATTTTTTTTATGCAATTTATATCGCGCACATATTCAAGGCGCAGGGATTTATTTATGCCGTGTGAGATGGAATTTTTTTTACACAATACATCACGGATTCACATCGGCCAGCAGATCGCAGCCATTTCGGCGCATATCCTACTTTTCACGGCCTATCAATCGATCTTTCATTTCTTTCAACAACAAAAATCTGCCGCGCTTTTATGGGTCAGAACTGCTTCCAAATCGGCAAATCGAAACATGATTTTCCAGTCAGAACTATTTTTAAAACAACGAATAATACATGTAACTAAGTATTGCCTGAATAGCAAAGACGCCGTACAAAAAGTATGGCTCGTAGTCACAAGGGTGCTACCGCGAAACTTATTTTGAGAACAATACTCCTTGTCAGTGTCACTTAGTTTTCAAACCCAACATGAATGACTGCAAAGATCAACCGCGTGTGCACGTTATCGGCAAACTGTCAAAAAAGTCGTACTTCGGAAAATCGTATATGGGAGTCACTTCGCAAATAAACGTGTGGGGTTGGGTTGTTTTTTTTATCGAATGTCGGTCGTCTAACATAAATGTGCGCATATACACAAAGCCACACTGCAAGACATTTTACGAGTAGAACACCGCATTAGTTTTGAAGGACTCACTCGAGATCAAATGGCTTTTATCTTCCGATACCGTTCGTTTAACTTTTATACGAGTGGGTACAATACGATCTTCAACGAGTAAGATATTGATTTTTTTCCCCTTCAGGTTGCCCCACCCTAACATGCAAAGAGACATGTAGACGCTTGTACTAAGATCTTGAGTAACGACAAAGACATACTTTATTGAAACACTCACCTCATGTTGTGTTATCAAAAACTTCAAAAATTCAAAAAAACTTTCCTTTCAATTCTTTAACAGCACTCTGTCTGTCATGCATTATTTGACATATATATATATAACCTTCAATCACTTGTCTATCGAAATGTATTACAATTGATTATTAACGTGCGGATACTGACATCGATATGAGTATATAGGCACTTAACTCGCAGCGATTACTTTTAACCGTTTGCACACCATGGGGGGGGGGGGGGGTAAGGTGCCCGAGGGTGTAGGGGTGGGTCTGGGAGAGTTGGTGAGGGTCTTTAAGTGGTTCCATGTTTGCAGTCCCTCCCTTCACTAACTGCGGCTACGACGGCATACTAGTGCCAAAGGTAAGAATTATAACAAACATGGTAATTCACCATTGTGAATGTATTGTTTTGTCAATAACAAACGTTCCAACAACCTACCTTTCTTGTTTTTATATTTAGTCAAGTTTTGACTAAATATTTTAACATCGAGGGGGAATCGAAACGAGGGTCGTGGTGTATGTGCGTGTGTGCGTGTGTGTGTCTGTGTGTGTGTCTGTGTGTGTGTGTGTGTGTGTAGAGCGATTCAGACTAAACTACTGGACCGATCTTTATGAAATTTGACATGAGAGTTCCTGGGTATGAAATCCCCGAACGTTTTTTTCATTTTTTTGATAAATGTCTTTGATGACGTCATATCCGGCTTTTCGTGAAAGTTGAGGCGGCACTGTCACGCCCTCATTTTTCAACCAAATTGGTTGAAATTTTGGTCAAGTACTCTTCGACGAAGCCCGGGGTTCGGTATTGCATTTCAGCTTGGTGGCTTAAAAATTAATTAATGACTTTGGTCATTAAAAATCTGAAAATTGTAAAAAAAATTAAAAATTTATAAAACGATCCAAATTTACGTTTATCTTATTCTCCATCATTTGCTGATTCCAAAAACATATCAATATGTTATATTTGGATTAAAAACAAGCTCTGAAAATTAAATATATAAAAATTATTATCAAATTTTTTTTTTCGAAATCAATTTAAAAACACTTTCATTGTATTCCTTGTCGGTTCCTGATTCCAAAAATATATAGATATGATATGTTTGGATTAAAAACACGCTCAGAAAGTTAAAACGAAGAGAGGTACAGAAAAGCGTGCTATCCTTCTTAGCGCAACGAATACCCCGCTCTTCTTGTCAATTCCACGGGCACTGCCTTTGCCACGGGCGGTGGAGTGACGATGCTACGAGTATACGGTCTTGCTGCGTTCAGTTTCATTCTGTGAGTTCGACAGCTACTTGACTAAATATTGTATTTTCGCCTTACGCGACTTGTTTTGATTATGGTAATTCACGTTTTCTTGACTGACATCTGCTAAGAATACTGTAGAGTTACAAATATTTTTTAAGGATAGTAACAGTTCGGTGAAAACTTGCCACCGAAAAAACCCGGAATAACCAGAAAAAGTGCTGATTGCCACAAAATACGAAGTGATATCATCTTTTGATTACAGATTGGTAACAATCTATGTTACGGAAATCACTGACTCTTGGTCACGCTCCATATGACATTCTAGCATCAAAAGTCTTCATTGCCATTACCTTGGTGAAATCGCAGCAAAATGACAGCATCAGGCATGGGAATTGAAAAAAATAACAAAGGCTGAACATTTGTAAGTAATATCAAAGTCGACGGCGCAATGCGCCTAGCTTCACTAGGGGGGTCCGGGGGCATGCCCCCCCTGAAAAATGTTTCTCCAAAGAACCCAAATTGTGCAATTTGGTGTCATCTGAGCTCCAAGTTTGCCATTAAATTCAGTTTTCAGAACCACTTTTGCCTCTCCCATTTATTTTTTCGGCGGACACTTTTGCTTTTTCGGCGGAAAAATAAAATCGGCGGAAATTTGCCTTTCGGTGGACAATTCCCATGCCTGCAGCATTTCTTGTGCTCATCAGTGATGAAAACAACCTGCCTTGGTCCTTGTCAGTTCTTACTTTTGGCACTAGTGTGCCGACATAGCGTAGCATTTTCGTAACGGTCGGCTAGTCCTGTAAGCATGTCTTTTGTCACGACTGTCAATTCCATCCTACCGTAACGTTGACACTTATGTAACGGTTTCTGATTGTGGTGGGCTGTGTGCATGGCTGGAGGCCTATCAACTCTCAGCCGACGTTAGAATCTCATATATCAAATTCAGTCTACAGTGGGTATTTGGCTGTAAACACGGCGGTTTGCTATACTACGTCAAAGAAGAAAGTCTAAAAGCCAGAGGCTGGGAGAATAAGTGTTAAATCACAGGTGCTAGTAATACTACAGTTAGGATAAAGGATGAATATTCTTCCATCGACCGGCGCTTTGATAGTTGCAAGCTCCTGTGTGTCAAACCTTGCATCGAAGGCATGAGGCTTGGAGTATTTCATGTCTCAAGTCTTAAACGTTGTATTGAACTATAGAGTGAGGAAGGTATTGTGACCGTTTTGGATCGTTTAGTGTAAGAAACTTATACCTGTTTATTATTTGTGACCATGCGGATATGTGGGTGCCTGAAAGCACCGGGTTATTTATGACCTCGTGAATCGCTGGTGTATTGGATTCCCAGCTCTGTGGTGAGGTGTGTAAGATGCCGTCAGGATACACCTCATGATTATTTTCTGCCAGGAAACACCCGTTATTGTGATGGTTCGATCGATGTGTTTTGTGTCGGAAAACACCTGAATTGTGATGTGTTGAAGTTTTTGAGTCGCCGGGAAAACACTTTTTTATTGTAATGATTGTATGTGTTTTGTGCTAGACAATACTTTTTGTATTGTGATGGATTGAAGTGATTTGTGCCAGAAAACACCTGTTTATTGTGATGGATTGAAGTGATTTGTGCCAGAAAACACCTGTTTATTGTGACGGGTTGGTCTGTTCAACGCCAGAGTGACTGCGTTTTCTGTGATTGTGTCTGGTGTTCGGTACAAGA
>NC_090245.1:12573767-12586267 GCF_037325665.1 Littorina saxatilis
TCAGTGAATAGGGTGTGTGAATACGTTTACGTTCCTCCGGTGTGATGCTGTGTGTTGCATAAGTATGAGTTTTGAATATAATTAATCAATTAATTAAAAACAAAACCAGAAAAAAGTGTCAGACAAATAAGCTGTTCCGGCATAATTATTAGTATATTAGTGTGATCAGATGTCCCAGGCCTTGGTAACATTTAGAACGGCTCTGGGTGATATGTACCAACATTTCTTTCCATGGAGTTCTTTTTAAACCGCGGAGAAAACATCCGTTCTTGGATGGGCAAAAACTTCAGGATTTTATTAACTGTTTGAACGCAGTGTCACTACTGCGCGCGCAGTAGAATCCTGCTTGTAATTGTTTGCACCGGGAACCTATAAAACATTTTATATCAATCAGAACTGGTCCTATACAGAAACCTATAAAGCATGTTATGTCAATCCAGAAACAAATAGCCTGCCAAATTCAGAACCATGCATGTTGTATAAATCAGAAATGGTCCTATTAACCACGCACTTCAAGTGACTTAGTCATGCAGAAGAAGAAAGAAACCATAAAGGGAATACGCAAGAATCGAGAGCTGTTCTATCGTGCTAAAAAGATAGCCAAGATCACAGACTACCCGTACAAAGTGGTTAACATGAAATGAAATATAGATTAGCTTGCGGGAAGCTTCACAGTCTCATTGAAAAGACGCTTTGTCAGTGGTAGGCAGTCTTTCTGGTCAGTCTCGTTTCTTCCGCCTGAAAAACTCAGTCAATTTGTAGACAGAAAAAAATGTATCAAAGTGAATTATTGTGCAAAGGATATTGAGTTGCAATGAATTTGTATTCTCAGTCACCTCCCTGTCGTGATATAAATATTCAGTGTCAATCATAAAGTGGTCGATATGAATAAAGGAACAGTATGTCTCGAATTTGGCCTTAATGGCCTATATTCTAACGCTGGTTTTGAAAGGTTCATTTCCGATATTTAACGGTCGGTCTAATTAAATGTAAAAAGCAAGGGTTATTTTTCTGTTCTTTTTTCGAGGAACCTAAGAAAACTAACAGAAACTAAGACAGAAACAAATATACAGAGCGGGTACGTAGTTAGGTTAGTCCAGAAAAACGTCCAAGTATGTATGTTATTGCTCTTCTCAATGCTTATCGTTGAAAACAAGATTAAACGAAATGTGAAACATTACCAATCAGGTGTAGACTTTTTAGCTTCTTGAATACATTCTTTTCTTTAATCACGATCGAAAGTTCCAAAAAATAAGATCAAGAAACCTAAGAAGCCGAGGTGGCTTGCAGAGGACTCTAACGGTAAAACGTACGATCCCGAACCCTTCATAAGTCACAGGATCGAAAAACACCAGTGGCTTTTATGCTACGTGACGGAATACATTCTTGTTCTTGTTCTTGTTCTTTAGTATTTTATTCAAAACTGCTCCAGTTTGTCTCATACTGTTCATTTACACCGTTCTTTCCCACCCTATACAACAATATAGTCATTTACCCGATCGCAACCAAGTTCGTGCTTCAGTAAATGGCAATGGGCGATTGTAAAGGAATCTTTACAATACCTTACATTGGGTTCCCTACAGTCTTTCCTGATAAAATCGCACTGCCGTTCGTTGCACCGTTTCGATCGTCCCACATTTATCGGTGAGTGTGTTAAATAACGATTTTGCGATCTTCGTGTAGTAGAGGCAGCAATAATTAAGAGAGATTGATCATTCCGATGCCAGATCCCTGGAACTAAAACGACGTAATAAACGACGGAAAAGGGAAATACAAGATAATAATTGCACAGGTGACTATGCAAACAGAAAAGATAACACGGAAACCACAGGAGCTTGTATCCAATCGCCGGTCGATCATTATTTACAGTCCACTACTACGACATACTACTACTGAGTATATAGTAGTAGTATGTCGTAGTAGTGGACTGTAAATAATGATCGACCGGCGATTGGATACAAGCTCCTGTGACGGAAACTAAATCAGAGTTAACGTGTGTTCTGACCAACGCAGTAACTTTCACTGTAAGACGATTGGCAAGTCGGCATGCTGGCAAACAAGAAAGTAACTGAAAGATATGAGTAAGTTGCTATATACTGAGTTGAAAGTCAAGTATCTTATTTTTTCCAGAATGTATCATTTTGTCGGACCTGTGAATAAAGCGACTTTATTTTCACGGATGGGATTATTATGCGGATCCGCGATGAATTCGACTTTTTCTGTTAATATAAACATATGAAATAGCCCATTTTCAATGTACAAATTATAGACATGTGTCGGTTTGAGAAACCCTCTCCCAGCACAATCACTGTATTTTCTAGGCGTCTATCGCGGAAAAAGTCAAGAGTATGTCGGTGGGATCAGCTTTTGTGTAGGTATAGCTTTAAGTTTAGCACTCTCTATCCGTCTTTCAAAAATGCTCAAAAAACCCCACCACAAATTAAACATTTAAGATTGTTTTTGTTTTTGTTTTTATATTGTAACACCAACCAAGCTTCTTTTTTGTAAATAACTGTCGCCAACTGTGAAGAGATCTGCCTGGTTTCCAGAACAGGTTGAAAGCAAGGCAAGGTCGAAGGCATGAAGAGTGAAACCAGACACCTGTTGACACCCGTTTACATTTCGGCACCGGCGTAACACGAGAAAATTACTCCCACGAGATTTTTACTCCGGAGTAAACATTTCGTACGAAAAAGTTACTCCCTTTACGAAAAAAACACTCTCCCTTTGCACGAGAAAATTACTCCCCAAGGCAGGTGAGTTCCGAGTAAACATTTCGTTCAAAAATGTTACTCCCCTGACGAATAATTAACGAATAAATTACTTCACCCCAACACGAGCAATTTAACTGCCCATGCCAGGTGTACGAAATTGTTACTTCCTTGTCCCCTGTTAGTCTTGGTGGTGGAAGAGGTGGAAGGAGGGTAGCGCGACATTCGTGTGCGCGAGATCACTTATTGGCATTATCCCTTCGCCCCCATCCCATTTTTGCGTACGAGATTTTTACTGGAAGTAAAAAAAATGGGGAGTAAAAATTTCGTGGAGGGAGTAATTTTTTCGTGCCTTGGGGAGTTCATTTCTCGTACGAAAAGTGTACTCGGAGTAAGAATTTCGTACGAAATATTTACTCCGGAGTAAATTTTTCGTGGAGTAAAAATGTCGTGTTACACCGGCGTAACGCGTTTAACTTTCTCAGGCATTCTGCTTTCTCATTCGGCCTCGTTGGTCTTGTATAAACACTGAAAAGCCCCCCTCCCTTCCATAAAACTGGTCGAGCTTAGGTTCGTTACAATCATGGGGTCAAATTTGTTCAATCAATTTGTTTAATTTAAACTTAGAAATTGACATGATTTTCTTTAATTTGACCAGGAAACAACAGTTATAGTTCAGTCTCGAGTATATATCGAGTGAGAAAGCTGAATGCCTGAAAAAGCTGAACGCGTTTCACCGGCGAAAGCCCGTGAATGAGGAAGGGTTGAGATAGAAGTGTGAGTAGAGGCTTTTGTGCCAGCAACGTCAGCAATTAGGGGTTTTGGAGGGCCAGATAAACCTTGTTCAACGCTCCCCAGAGCGACAGGGAGCCATTGTGCTCGAGTCTTCCAATGGCCGCCCGGTGTAACACGAAATGTTTACTCCACGAAAAATTTACTCCGGAGTAAAAATTTCGTACGAAATTCTTACTCCGAGTAAATTCTTCGTACGAGAAAAGAACTCCCCAAGACACGAACAAATTACTCCCTCTACGAAATGTTTACTCCCCATTTTTTTACTTCCAGTAAAAATCTCGTATGCTAAAATGGGATGCGGGCGAAGGGATAATGCCAATCTAATGTGATCTCGCGCAAACGAATGTCGCGCTACCCTCCCTCCACCCCTTCCACCTCTAAGACTAACAGGGGACAAGGGAGTAAAAATTGTGTACACCTGGCATGGGAAGTTAAATTGCTCGTGTTAGGGTGAAGTAATTTATTCGTTTTTTATTCGTCAGGGGAGTAACATTTGTGTACGAAATGTTTAGTCGGAACTCACCTGTCGTGGGGAGTAATTTTTTCGTGTAATGGGGGAGTGCCTTTTTCGTAAAGGGAGTAAAAGTTTTGTACGAAATTTTTACTCCGGAGTAAAAATCTCGTGGGAGTAATTTTCTCGTGTAACACCGGCCTTTCGCTTTATGGTCGATCTTAGTCTTGAAACGTGTGACAAAGTAGGGCCTGCATGCGTTGAAACGCTACCGCAAAGCGCAGTATTCATTGTGCTCGTTCGCGTTTCCCGGGATTGAGTCATCAAAGTTAAATGATGTCTGTTCTCAGTGTCTGTAGATACCGTTCGTTTGGCTCGCGCGTTGAAGTCATCGGTATTTCTGTGATTTAGCAGGGAAAGTTTACTTGTGCTCTGTGTAGGGACTTGAAAAATAATCGGATGCCACTTATTACTTTTCATGCCTTGGAAATCAATTCGAAAGGAAATCTAGAAGAAGACAAATATTCTTCGTACTGACATACATCGACCATTTTGTTCACATAGTCTGTCGTGCCAAAAGTAGCAGCACTATTTTCGGTGAAAATTAGTCTTGGTGCAAACGTACATCAGAGCCTTTGGTACAAATAATTATTACTAGCATTTCTTTTGGTTAGCAATAGTCGTAGTGCAACATACATCGATTCTAGTTTCACAGAGCCTTTGGTATGGAGATTAATAGCGGTACTTTGGGTAAAAAAAAGTCTGAGTGCAAACGTACATTGGTTTACTCACAAAGCCTTTTGGTGTACCAGATAATTGCACTACTTTTGGTAAAAATGACAACTTGCCAGAGCTCTAAATTCGCAAAGTATGGAAACTCAGTTTTCTCTCGCGTCGGAGCATTGGCGTTTTGGCAAGAAGGGTTCCTTGCAAGCGTTGGTGGTTTTTTTGTGTGTGCATGGGTCGTTATACCCAGAGCACCGGGTGAGGAAATAAAACTCAGACAACTGCTTTTGAGATTTCCCTTTACCAAAAAAAAAAATAGGTGTGGTTACGGTAACATAGCCAAAAAAAATAGGGTAGGTAGGTAGGCAATCACTTTTTTTTTTTTTAACTTTTTTTTCTAATGTGTACAAATTAAACCTACTTGACAGGGAAATAAGTGTGCGACTTGGGCGCTTTCGCTTTCATTGCGTTTTTTGCACTTGTTTTTTTTGTTTTGTTTTTGTTTTGAGAAATGTAATAAAAAGTTATAGGATCGGCCCCTAAAAATAGGGTAGGTCGGGTTACCGTAACCACACCTATTTTTTTTTTAGGCCTTACCAAACGCGTTCCCCTTCGGCGAGTCTGCTTGTAGAACTTCAGATGATTGTTCCTTACAGATTAACCCGATCAGTTAAATTCTCCTGCCTTCGATGTAAATGTGGAGTTAAAGTCCTCACTGACAGCAAGGCCCAAAACACTTAAAATCTGTCTTCGACATAAGTGATGGTCCTTTTATATATTCATCCCCGTCACATGTGCCATCTTCGCGGGAGATTATTGAAATGATTGGTACGTTGTGGTTCCAGAAACCCTTCTTACATAATCGCAGGGGATTAAACCTGGTACAGAAGACGTCAACAGGGACAGCAACTCAAGGCGAGCTGAGATGGTCAGTGGACAGACAATGTGAATGTGAAGGGCAAGGACTGACCAAGAGATTTTCTCGTCAAACCGGACCACCGATCGGACTCGAGTGGGCATTGAGCGGATTACGTGGCGGATTTTCTCTCCCCTGTCGACTTTCCTGCCCACCCCCCACTCCCACACCCAACCCTCCCTGTGATTCAATCTAACCATACCTCACCTTTGCCTTCTACCCCTACCTTTCCTTCCACCATTACAAGTGTCTCTTTCTGTCAATTGCAGTGAAATTATTCCCAAATTGTCGCCTTCCCAACTCCCTCTTTCCCCACCTCCGACAACAGCAACGACTACAGTACTTCGCCATCACTACCGCAACAACAGCAACATCGACGTGCAATCGATTATCGGTTTCCCTTCATGAGTTATGACAACACATCGCTGGCCGCAGTGTTTTTGAATCGCCACTGGAAGGTGGAGACTTAAAGGGGCATGTACCGAATGAGGAAGACATTAAAGTTGGAGACGGCTATACAGTGTTGGTGGTTATTTATTTGGACAAAGCAAGACGTTTTGTTACAATGAACACGTTCCAATACCTTAGGCCAAACAAAAATATATGTTGGTTTGGGGTAACGTGACCAAAAAAGATAGGTTCGGTAGGTCGGCTTTTAATTTTTTTTAAATTAAATTTAGTCGATTTTAAAGGAGGTTACTTCCCTTAGTCTCGGTATGGTTCACAAAATGTGCCAAAAGGTGGGGAAAAAATAGGGTCGGTCGGGTAACCCTAAACTAACATATATTTTTATTTGGCCTTTCCATTCCTGGTGGTTTTTTTAAAATTGATTTTAGAACTTTAGCAGTCTATCTGTTTTATTTGTGAAGCAGGACAATACAGATGAACAGCTAACAAGAAAAAGCGTTGGGTCGTTTTCTTCCAAAGTGGACCATGACGGAAGATGTCACAGAATCTGTCAAACAGTGACTGGGCTGGAACGTCAATCAATATTTTGCTGATATGAGTTGAAGGTATGAAGCACTAACTTACGCACAAACACAAGAAATCATTGACCCAGGGTCAGGATATCAACTCTCATCGTGTTAAATGTGGAAGCTAAAAGACACAGATCAAAACATTAAAGATATTTACGTGGCGTTAGTTCGTCAATATGGATGGGCGTTCCGAAATGGAGGGTGTACGAGCTTTCGCCGTCACCAAAATAAACGGTTAGCAAAGAGACAACGTCAAGACAGTTAAGGCTTCAAACATGCCCATGGTGCTATACAATCTGGAAATGGACAGCATGCCTAGGAGAACACGTCAAATCCGTTAAGACTACAAAGATGCCCATGGTGCTATAGAATCTGGAAATGGACAGCATGCCTAGGAGAACACGTCAAATCCGTTAAGACTACGAAGATGCCCATGGTGCTATACAATGAAGAAATGGACAACATTGCTTTGAGTCAGCATCAAATCAGTTAAGGTTACAAACATACCCATGATGCTATGCAATCAAGAAATGGACAACATTGCTTTGAGTCAGCGTAAAATCAGTTAAGGTTACAGACATGCCCGTGATGCTTTACAACCAGGAAATGGACAGCATGCCTTGGATGAGTGAAATGTTAAAGAGGCATTGAACAATCTCACACACAGACACTTCCCACCATCCTGACGCTTCATGCCACAGGATGGAGCGTGGTAGCGGAAGAGTTCGAACTCGCGCTCTCTGGCAACGCGCCATTACCATGTCCAAGGATGGGACAGGCGGAGGGACAGGGGGAGGGGGAGGAGGAGGGGCAAGCTCAGGGGGATCTGGTGTCGGAGGGGCAGGCAGTGTGGGAGCCAGCATGTTCAAGAGCAGCAGGAATAACAGCTTCCAATTGCTGGCGGCCTCCCTCGTGGAGCAGAAAAACAGGTGCGACGCGATCTTTACTGGTTGTGTGTTTGTCAGTATTTGTGTTTTTGTCCGCGTCTTTCATTCCTCACCTGTGTGTCTGCAGGTAAGTGGGTGGTGATGGTAACCAATGTCAGGCTAATTAGTGGAGATGTGCTGGGGATGCCCTGTCTAAATATTGGATGGGGTTGGGCTGGGTAGCACCAGTACGCATGTTGAAGAGAACAACGTGCAGGTTTTGATAAATTTGAAGGTGACTTCTCTCTCAGAAAAAAACGTCTACTTCAGATGTACTATCTCTGTCTCTCTCTGTCTGTCTGACTGTCTTTCAGTCTGTCTGTCTGTCTGTCTGTCTGTCTCTCTCTCTGTCTGTCTCTCTCTCTGTCTGTCTCTCTCTCTCTCTCTCTCTCTCTCTCTCACACACACACACACACACATGCACACAGACACAGACACACAGACACAGACACACACACACACAAAGACACACACACACACACACACACACACACAAACACACACACATACACACACACACACACACACACACACACATTTGTTATGTTGTATTATGTTGTCTGCGTATGTCCACTGTTGATGTTTTGAAAGTTTGAATGAAAAAGCCAACATCTCTTATCTACGTATTACAGAGTAGCCTACTCGTTTTCCTTGTATCTATTAATCAACAAATCCAAAAACAAAGACACTGCCAACGTTCCAAAATTCAGAATCAAAAAACAAGAAAGGTAAAAATAAAAAAAAATAAAAAAAACATGATGTTTCTCTTTGTTGGTTGCCAAAAAAAATTCCAAAATCAATAGCAAACGTTCCAACAACCTACCTTTCTTGTTTTTTGATTATTAATCAACAACCCGGAATGTTTGTTTGTTTGTTTGTTTATTTGTTGCTTAACGTCCAGCCGACTACGCAGAGCCATATCAGGACGAGGAAGGGGGGGATGAAGGGGGCCACTTGTCAAGCGATTCCTGTTTACAAATGCACTAACCCATTACTTGTGTCCCAGCAGGCTTTAGTAAAACTAAATTAATACCTACTGGAAGATTACCAGTTTCCAGTATGTTAAAATAGGCTTAACCTATCTACTGCTGGACTTACATCAGAACACTAACAGATTAAACTATACATGAATCGCGAGACAAGCGGCAAGAGAAGAGATTTTTGGAAAAAATACAGGTGAATGAGCAAGAAGGCAGAAAAAAGAAAAGAATTCATGAAGAAAAAGAGAGCATGACAGGAAAGAGGAACCAAAAATCTATCTAACAGCAAACTAGAAAGCTCCTGCGGTTCCAAAAACAGGAGGGGCTTTTAATTTCATAACCGCAGTGCCCCACTGCGGGAAAGCCGGAATGCACTAGCCCAGTTGGAATGTGTCTGAGATAGCGTTTCTGGCTTTTCTCGTTTCATTCTGATCACCTTATCGCAGAGTACATTTTGTCTTGCTGCGAAGAATATCTACGCAAACAATATAAATAAATACTTATGAGAGCGGTCGCTCGAGTCCACTCACGGGATATCGCGAAAGTGACAGATACTTTAACGACTCTCATATCAAAGACATGAAAATGCAATAAGTCTGAACGCGGTATCAGAAGAGATGGCTGTTAATGTATTGGGTAGACCAAGGTCAAATATATGCATTATGGTGCAGGCTTACACTGCTACAAACATTAAGTGCGGTTGCAATTGAATGGTATTAGAACAAGAAATTCCTCCGAGGTAGGAAAAACACCCCCGTTGGTCAAAGGGAAATAACCATTCTCATTGCCACCAACTGAGAAGGTTATTTCCCTTTGACCATTAATATGTGCCTCTATAAGTCCTTGTAGAATCTTAATCCACCAATAACTCCCTAACCGTGTGTTTGACTGGTCCCAATTTTTGTAAGGACCGTCTCAGGAATGTATAGAACCTGTTCACCAAGTTTGGTGACGATCGGTCCGTTCATTCTTGAGATCTATATGCGAACACAAACAAACAAACACATCGAGCGAAACCTATACACACCCCTATACCGGGGGTGTAATGACATTTGTTGCCTCACGCCCTCACCCACCCCCCTCCCCTCCTCCCCCCCCCCCCCACCCCAACGCTAGCTCCCTTGCCGTCAAAACAAAACGGAACAGAAGAGAAAAAAAGATTGTGTTGTTCAAAGTCAGACCTTTGTTATGCACAAAATTAGAAATGTCTTCAGCTGTGCAAAGTCTCATTGCACTTCCATGATGTTTCTCTTTGTTGGTTGCAAAAATAGACAATGGCTGAGACGGTCAATAAGTTTATTTGCCTATTTACTCAAGATTGTTACTCGTGTTTTTCTCTGCTCCTCAGAAGTCAACGGGGAAGTTCAATATTGACCATTGTACACAATAACTATGCAAGCAAAACCCACTCGAGTCTGGAGTCTATAATAAGCAGGTCTGGCGATCGGCTTTATGCGAGTTTGAGTCGTTGCACACTTCTTTAAGGAGATGGTGGCGATTTTACAGATACAATTATTTTGGCAATAATCTGCTGTCAGTTTTTGCTTTTTCAGCATTTGCCCATTTGTTTTTGTTGTTGTTGTTGTTTTGTTTTGTTGTTTTGGTGTGTTTCTTACGATTTGTTTCTCTAGCTTTAGCCAGGAAGTGTGATCAAATACACAAACATTAATGACAATTTAGAAGTGGTACGGTTGGCACATCATACGCGTTACTAACCACAAATGTGACCCTCCACCACGAAATGAGTCGCATGTCACCTCGCGCGGTTCTGCGCTAGGCTCAATATAAGTCCGGGGAGTGTCTTGTAACAGTGTGAGGGTCACCTTAGTCACAGGCTTATAACTCAAACAGTTTTCGCTCTTTTCTAAAACGGGTTTCACCACTGGATAGAGCATAAAAAACTCTTTAGGAAAATGTAAAAATATGAAAATCATGCAAAGGTGACATGCGACTCATTTCGTGGTGGAGGGTCACAAATCTGAGGTGCAAGCGTCTGTATCTCTGCAGAATTCGATATTACTGCATCCTCCGCAGCAACACAAATGTTATTAAAAAAGAAAGTTGCTTTATTCATTCAGGTATTAACATTTTTTTAAATTCAAGTTTTTGACACACATATGCTGTGACAAGCGAACACAAAATAATATGACCACTTAGGTGATTTGTGTTGAAATATTGCTTTCTACGGAAAGAGTCGAGGAAAATGAATGTCGTTCCGTCGTTGTTTAATTGTTTAATGGAAATAGATGATCTTATGTCGTATGTCTTATGTCATCATCAACAAATCAGAATGATGTTTGAATTTAATTACATGTATATACATTCCTTCCATGTGCGGGAACTATCATATTTTCATTTTCATTTTCATTTTCATTACTTTATTGTCCCATCGCTGGGAAATTCGGGTCGCTTCCTTCCAGTGGAAAGCTAGCAGCAACATAGTCGCGCTACCCAGGTGTCTGCGAGTTTAGGTGTAATCAGCCACCTGCACATATGGCAGAAAGATCGAGGTCTTTTACGTGCCACAGTAGTGACACGGGGGTGGAACATGGATACCGTCTCTGAGACTGTACATAAAGTTGACCCGTGTCCGTCCCGGTGTCACGAACTGAAAACTCTGCCTGAACAATCCTTCTCATTGTGGTCAATGCGCATGCGCCAATCTTGGACATACAAAATGCGACCCTTTGACCGATCGAACCATGGGTTAGGGTTCGGGTTAGGATTAGGGTTAGGGTTAGGGTTAGGGTTAGGGTTAGGTTGTTCACGACCTGATTAATCTCCCCATGTTAGCGCATGCGCATTGGCCGCAATGAGAAGGATTGTTCAGGCAGAGTTTTCAGTTCGTGACACCGGCCCGGATTCGAACCTGCGACCTTAGGATCACAAGTCCAGTGCTCTACCTTCTTCTGCGTTCGTGGGCTGAAACTCCCACGTACACTCGTGTTTTTTGCACGAGTGGAATTTTACGTGTATGACTGTTTTTTACCCCGCCATTTAGGCAGCCATACGCCGTTTTCGGAGGAAGCATGCTGGGTATTTTTGTGTTTCTATAACCCACCGAACTCTGACATGGATTACAGGATTTTTTTCGTGCGTACTTGGTCTTGTGCTTGCGTGTACAGTACACACGGGGGTGTTCGGACACCGAGGAGAGTCTGCACACAAAGTTGACTCTGAGAAATAAATCTCCCGCCGAACGTGGGGACGAACTCACGCTGACAGCGGCCAACTGGATACAAGTCCAGTGCTCTACCAACTGAGCTACCGGGCCCCTAATCAGTCAATATCAGCCATCACAAAATGATCTTCTACTTGAACATACACCAGAAATCCACAGTCTGGTAGCGTTCCCTGAAAGAAGAGTTGGCATATTTCACTGACTTACCTTTTCATATGTTGACAATGGTGTACATTACAAAATTATTCCAACAACAAAATCTTACTCTGCGCAGAAAGACGCCTGCCATGAAAGGCCATTGAATTTGTGTAGGTGTTCAAGTTGAAAGATGCTCCGAGCTAATCACGTGAACAAACCTGGAGAGATCCAGGCTATGGTGGTGTTGATGGTTGTTTAAGGCTGTCCTTGATTAAGCCGGAAGTAGACTTCACGAATACTTTACGAAGTTTTTTTTAACCTAACATTCAGTGCCAAAGCTTCGTGCAGCGACCTTCGTGAAGCAGACTTCGCGAAGTCGACTTGGCCCAATTAATGCCTGGCTTAAATTAAGTCCGAAGTCGACTTGGCCCAATTAATGCCTGGCTTAAATTAAGTCCGAAGTCGACTTCGCCCAATTAATGCCTGGCTTAAATTAAGTCCGAAGTCGACTTGGCCCAATTATTGCCTGGCTTAAATTAAGTCCGAAGTCGACTTGGCCCAATTATTGCCTGGCTTAAATTAAGTCCGAAGTCGACTTGGCCCAATTAATGCCTGGCTTAAATTAAGTCCGAAGTCGACTTGGCCCAATTAATGCCTGGCTTAAATTAAGTCCGAAGTCGACTTGGCCCAATTAATGCC
>NC_090245.1:12593767-12644357 GCF_037325665.1 Littorina saxatilis
CTAGGCCAACCGTGCCGGTCATTGGGTGGAGCAGGGCTAGCAGTTTATAGAAGAATTCCGAAAATAACTCTGTCGGGTTTGTATGGGTTTTGAAAGAGTGAATACCCTTGGTTTTTACTCGGACAAACATTGGAGGGGCCAATCACTAGCGAGGTGTGTGTCGGAAACACGTGGACAGGATCACGTGTGAAGATATTTGTCAGAGGAAAAGCAAGGGCATTCACTCTTTCACAACCCGTACAAACCCAACGGAGTTATTTCCGAAAATCGTCTCTTGTGCCATAAAAAACCCAGCCATATATACGTTTTAACCCTGCTCGTGAAAACACACACACACACACACACACACACACACACACACACACACACACACACACACACACACACACTACCACTAACATACACACATACACACGCACGCACACACGCACGCACACAGACACAGACACACACACACACATACACAAACACACACGCACGCACACACGCACACACAGACACACACACACACAAACACACACACACACACACACACACAAACGCACACACACAAAAACGCACACACACACACACACACACACACACACACACACACACACACACACACACACACACACACACACACATAGAAAAACGAGTGCACGTTGGAGTAACAGCCCAGTAACGCAGGAGAAGTAGTGGTGCCAGCATTCAGTTGAACGATTAAGTAAGAGGGAGGGGGGGGGGGAGAGGTAGTAATGAAGAGAAAGAGTGGATTATATCAGTATTAGCGTTAGTAAAGATATAATCTATTGTATATATAAGCGTTAGTACTCAATAAATGTATTGTATTTCAGCCTCGGAGGTAGAAAAGGCAGAACTCACATTGGAGTCTACACGGCGAAACTTGGAGGGCAGTCAGTAAGTCTTTCGGTGTTTGTTAGCTCTTCGGAGTTTATATGTTTGCCCATTTGTTTTGTTTTTCGGCAGTTCGGCAGTTCATCCTTGTTATATGAAGTCTTATATCGCGCGCGTATCTCCAGACTCGGACTCAAGGCGCAGGGATCTAACGTTACAAATATGATGCACTTATATCTATTTTTTTGCACTTATTCCTAAAAAACCAAAACAAGATGTGTTGTTGTTCTGTTCGTGAAGTTCTGTGTTGTAGAAATCAATTACTTCCTCTGGCACATGCTCAGTAAGAACTGAGGCATTATATATATATGTGCCAACATGTTTCATGAGAGTTGAAAGTTCAATCAACCATGTCTCCAAATTCAAAATATATAGTTTGTTCTCAAAACCAGAGCTGATATGAAAGTCATTTTTATGTGACTGATTTGGTTTATCTTTGATTTGGCTTGTCTTAGACTGGTTTGGCTTGTCTGTGATTGATTTTGCTTGTCTGTGTGTGATTTGGCTTGTCTTAGACTGGTTTGGCTTGTCTGTGATTGATTTTGCTTGTCTGTGTGTGATTTGGCTTGTCTGTGTCTGATTTGGCCTGTGTGTGACTGATTTGGCTTGTCTGTGTCTGATTTGGCCGGTGTGTGACTGATTTGGTTTGTCTGTGTCTGATTTGACCTGTGTGTGTCTGATTTGGTTTCTCTGTGTCTGATTTGGCCTGTGTGTGACTGATTTAGCTTGTCTGTGTCTGATTTGGCCGGTGTGTGACTGATTTGGTTTGTCTGTGTCTGATTTGGCCTGTGTGTGGCTGATTTGGCTTGTCTGTGTCTGATTTGGCCTGTGTGTGACTGATTTGGCTTGTCTGTGTCTGATTTGGCCTGTGTGTGACTGATTTGGCTTGTCTGTGTCTGATTTGGCTTGTGTGTGACTGATTTGGCTCGTCTGTGTCTGATTTGGCCTGTGTGTGACTGATTTGGCTTGTCTGTGTCTGATTTGACCTGTGTGTGACTGATTTGGCTTGTCTGTGTCTGATTTGGCCTGTGTGTGACTGATTTGGCTTGTCTGTGACTGATTTGGTTTGTCTGTGTCTGATTTGACTTGTATGTCTCTGATTTGGCCTGTGTGTGACTGATTTGGCTTTTCTGTGCCTGATGTGGCTTGTCTGTGGCTGATTTGGCTTGTCTGTGACTGATTTGGCTTGTTTGTGACTGATTTGGTTTGTCTGTTACTGATTTGGCTTGCCTGTGACTGATTTGGCTTATCTGTGACTGATTTGGCTTGCCTGTGACTGATTTAGTTTGTTTGTGTCAGATTTGGCCTGTTTGTGACTGATTTGGCTTGCCTGTGACTGATTTGGCCTGTGTGTGACTGATTTGGCTTGTCTGTGTCTGATTTGGCTTGTATGTGATTGATTTGGCTTGTCTGTGACTGATTTGGCCTGTCTATGGCTGATTTGGCCTGTCTGTGACTGATTTGGCCTGTCTGTGGCTGATTTGGCCTGTCTATGATTGATTTGGCTTGTCTGTGACTGATTTGGCTTGTCTATGACTGATTTGGCTTGTCTGTGACTGATTTGGCTTGCCTGTGACTGATTTGGCTTGTCTGTGACTGATTTGGCTTGCCTGTGACTGATTTAGTTTGTTTGTGGCTGATTTGGCTTGTTTGTGACTGATTTGGCTTCCCTGTGACTGATTTGGCTTGTCTGTGACTGATTTAGTTTGTCTGTGACTGATTTGGCTTGTCTGTGACTGATTTGGCTTTTCTGTGACTGATTTGGCTTGTCTGTGACTGATTTGGCTTGTCTGTGACTGATTTGACTTGTCTGTGACTGATTTGACTTGTCTGTGACTGATTTGCAGGCATGAGTGTCGATCCAAAGAAGGCGAGATTTTGCGACTCCAAGACAAGTTTGACAAAACTTGTCAAGTACTGGATGTAAGTATTTCCTGTGATGAAATTAATGTGCTCTTTTTTCAATTGGTTATTATATTTAGTCAAGTTTTGACTAAATATTTTAACATCGAGGGGGAATCGAAACGAGGGTCGTGGTGTGTGTGTGTGTGTGTGTGTGTGTGTGTGTGTGTGTGTGTGTCTGTGTGTGTCTCTGTGTGTGTGTGTGTGTGTAGAGCGATTGAGAGTAAACTACTGGACCAATCTTTATGAAATTTGACATGAGAGTTCCTGGGTATGATATCCCCAGACGTTTTTTTCATTTTTTTTTTATAAATGTCTTTTATGACGTCATATCCGGCTTTTTGTAAACGTTGAGGCGGCACTGTCACACCCTCATTTTTCAATCAAATTGATTGAACGTTTTGTAAAGCAATCTTCGACGAAAGCCGGACTTTGGTATTGCATTTCAGCTTGGTGGCTTAAAAATTAATTAATGACTTTGGTCATTAAAAATCTGAAAATTGTAATTAAATTTTATTTTTATAAAACGATCCAAATTATTCGGATTAAAAACAAGGTCTAAAAATTAAAGATATAAAAATTATGATCAAAATTAAAATTCCGAAATCCATTTAAAAACAATTTCATCTTATTCCTTGTTGGTTCCTGATTCAAAAAACATATAGATATGATATGTTTGGATTAAAAACACGCTCAGAAAGTTCAAACGAAGAGAGGTACAGAAAAGCGTGCTATGCAGCACAGCGAAACCACTACCGCGCTGAACAGGCTCGTCAGTTTCTCTGCGTTTTGCACGAGCGGCGGACTACGGTCATTGTGAAAAAATGCAGTGCGTTCAGTTTCATTCTGTGAGTTCCACAGCTTCACTCAATGTAGTAATTTCGCCTTACGCGACTTGTTTCAATTGGTTATTTTACTTTTGTTGTCGTATGATTCAGTGGTTACGATGTTAACTGTTCTGGTGATTCTCTTTGTGTGTAACAGTGCTGATCGATTTGATGGTAGTGAAATGATTTGTTCTTATTGTTGTTTTCATTATAAGCTGTGTCAATCAATCAATCAATGCACACACAAACGATTTCCACATACACAAAAATATTGATAAACGAAGAAATGTTTTTCTGTAGATGACTTTGTACAGCAACCCTTTGCGACTGATTTCAGCAAGCCAAAAATACGATCAAGGAGATGGAGAAGAAGATCGAGGACCTCAAACACCAAGTGCGATACGAACTGATGAAAAACGAAAACATCGAGAGGGTAAGGGTTATGCACTGGTTTCCAGGGTGTATGTGGCTGTGCGGGAAGCAAGAATTCCGACTTTTTGGTAGTCGTTCCAGCAAAAGTGTGTCGCGATAGTTTTCAGAAGAGCATTTGGCTGTGCCTTAGCTGCTAGGGTAGGCCTATAACTTACACCTCTTCGTATCAGTCTGACTTGAAGGCGAGGACAGATGTCCAGAACAGCGCGGTGCACTTTCCTTGAATGAGAGTGCAGTGTTCGGTATAGAACTGAGGCGCGTCATTTGCTAAACATTGGCGGGCACTGCTCACAGCCCGGTGTCACGATTTCATCTTTCGCCTGTGTACATATTTCCCCCTCGACATATACTCAAGACTGAAATGTTGTTTCCTGGTAAAATTAAGAAGTGAAATTATTTATGGACGAAAAGCATGTCAGTTTCTTGCATGTGAAGAAAATTGGTGGTAAAATTTAATAGATTTCACCCCCAAAATCGAATTCTTCGAAAACGTGTACTGAGTGGTTACGTCCCTTGAGTAAGAAGGAAAACATTTTAGGATGAATCAAATTTCTAAATTAAATCAAACAAATTGGTTGGACAAATTTGGCCCCATGAATGTAAGGTACACAAGGTCGCTCATCAGTACTATCGAAGGGTGTTTTTTTGTTCAGTGTAGAGTTTATACTAGATCAACGAGGCCGAGAAGCGAAATATCAACACGGCGAAAGATGAAAACGTCACACCGGCACACGGCACAGTAAACATTCCCTCTCCCTTCACCTCTCTCACCACCATCCACCCTACCCTTGGTCTCATAACTAAGAAAAAGTAGGTCTGAAGCAAGAGTCCAGAAAAGTCCATGTAGAGCTGTTGGACCTATATCACCAATGGATTTCTTTTGGATGCACATTCGTTGTTTGCGATTTTGGGTTCATCCGAAAATGTCTTAATAGGCTAGGATTGAGTTAATTGGATCTGAAAAGAAAGACATTTATTTTCTGGGATGCTTGATTTGTTGTAACTATTGGATGATGTTGTTTTTTTGTCTTTAGCACCCGAATCTTGGTAAAAGTTTAAAAACAAAACCCACATGAAACTATCATTGTCACGAAGAAAGAAGATAATGGAATGTTCTGTGTTTGCAGGAGATATTGAGAGAAAAATCAGTCATTTTTTCACATCCATGGCTTTATTTTTCGTGAATCAAAAACAAGAACGTTATATCTTTAACAAAACAAAACGTTACAATCGCTGATCTTCGACCCAGTGGTCTTTCTTGTTGGTTTTATCCTGAATTTGGAACGTTAGGCCAAAACAAATTTAGGTCTGTTTACGGTAACATAGGCCCAAAAAATAGGGTCGGTAGGTCGGGATTTTTTTTTTCCAAAAAAACATATTTTTACGTTGTTGTTTTTTTTGGTTTTTTTTTCCCAAATGCCCAAAAAAAGTCTAGGGTCGCGCGAAAAAAATAGGGTCGGTCGGGTTACCGTAAACAGACTATTTTTTTTGTGTGCCTTAGCAGTCTATTTATTTTGGGATTTTAATTTTGCATGATCACGTTTGAGCAAATACGGCCTTTGGTTACTGTCTCACACATGTCTCGGTCTCTGTTGCAGGGTCTAGAGACGATCAAATACGGCCTTTGGTCACTGTCTCACACATGTCTCGGTCTCTGTTGCAGGGTCTAGAGACGATCAAATACGGCCTTTGGTCACTGTCTCACACATGTCTCGGTCTCTGTTGCAGGGTCTAGAGACGATCAAATACGGCCTTTGGTCACTGTCTCACACATGTCTCGGTCTCTGTTGCAGGGTCTAGAGACGATCAAATACGGCCTTTGGTCACTGTCTCACACATGTCTCGGTCTCTGTTGCAGGGTCTAGAGACGATCCCTCACTTAAAGGATGATATAGCAGACAGAGACAGGAAGATCGTCCAACTGGAGAAGGACCTAGACGAAAGGACAGCGCTTCTCACCTCCTCCAGAAAAGCTGTCAGAGACTACAAGGACAGGATACGAGTAAGCATAAGACATAAGACATGAGACATAAGGCATAAGACATAAGACCATGTATTGTCCATACAATTAATTACAATAGATGGAAAAGCGTGGTTCATCTGCTCTTAAAGGCTGCCATATTCGTAGCGTTCATTAATTAATTCATATTGTTTACATGTGCCAATAATGTTATAAAACTGTACCAAAGGGGATATAATAACGATTGGCTGTTGTAGCTTTCGAACACAGAAAAAAATATTTCAGTATTGCAAAGTGGTGTTGATAGTGTCGAATGTAAACAGAACAGTCTCAAAAGCCATCTTTGGTTTACGAAACGTCACGAAGTGACGTCAGCGGTCTAAAAATAGCCGAAGTCCTGGAGAACTGTTGCTAAACAATGCAATAAAGAATTAATTATCCTTGTAACATTCATCTGAAAATCACTTGGTTGAAAGGGACGCTACAGGGATATTTCTAAGTCACGTCCACTGATGCACACTTAATTGCACAGGACATGGAGCGAGAAGAGGCAGCAGGGGAGAATCAAAAGAAAGAGTTGGAACTCGCTCAGCAAGAGGTTTCGTCGCTCAAGCACCTTATCGCCGGCAAAGACGCGCTGGTTTTGCGCAAGTGTCAAGCACTGGAACAAGCCAAGGTGAGTGGAATCTCTAGACCGAACGACTGAAGAGCATATGTGACAAGACTGAAAACAGAGTGAACTGACATTCAAGCTGTATACTGACTGGCTGACTGACTGACTGACTGACTGACTGACGCACTCACTCACTCACTGTCTCACTGACTAATTGACTGACTGACTGACTGACTGACTCACTCACTGACTGACTGACTCACTCTCACTCACTCACTCACTGCTTTATTGATGGCTTGACTGACTTGCCAGCCAATTAACCGATTGACATTTGACTGAGCGACCCGGCAGCTGTCTTTCTGTCTGATCGACTGGCCAAACCAACTTTCAGAGAGAGAGAGAGAGAGAGAGAGAGAGAGAGAGAGAGAGAGAGAGAGAGAGAGAGAGAGAGATTTGTTTTAACATTATCATCCTAATCTTGATTATTATTTATTACTATTTACGCCTCCATACGGTTTTAATAATGCTGTGCATAAAAGGAATATGACTGTTTTATGTTGTTAGGTGTTATGTTGTATGTTGTAAAGCTGTGATACACCACACCCGAGTTTCTCGTCTTGAGATAATAAAATTGTATATTGCTATTTCATATGTTACGGTATTTCCATTGGTCAATTGGGCAAAACTGAGCTCAGTGCAAAAGTGATATCGACGACATTTCCGTCGATATCAGTTTTGATATCGACGACCTCTTTATTGCTTCCCCACTTCAAAAACAAAAACACCTAAATTTAAAAACAAACAAATATATATGAAAATGTAATTATTCCAGAATTTAGTTGAGCAAGTGACTAAAGACTTTTTGATAGAAAAGACATTTTAAAATACTGAAAAGTACAAGAAAAGAGTGAACAAAAAGAAATAATAATCAGAGGGAGGGATATGGAACAGCCAAAACTGAGACAAATACTTTTGTAATTTCTTTACAGTAAATACAAAATGTCTAGAGAATTAGCAATATATCTAACATTGACTGACTGTGTGATGATATCTTCTGTTATTGGTCTGTTTCGACAGTGATATCAAAATCTCGACCTCCGGTCTCGATTTTGATATCACTGTCTCAACAGACCATAGCAGAAGATATCATCACACAGTCCGTCAATATTGGGTACTATGTCTATGTCGAACTCACTTAACCGAAAATCTGTCAATAACCAGCACACTAACTGCTGGACAGCTGAATGCGGACTCCGAATCAGTCATTTAATATCACACGAACAAATGCATACCGGACTGAACCCAGAATTTCCAAGAGCCTGTGGTTCTGCACATGGTTTTAAAACACACAAACACGCATCCACGCACGCACGCACGCACACTCACACACACATGCGCACGCACACACACACACACACGCACGCACGCACGCACGCACGCGCGCGCGCACACACACACACACACACTCACACACACACACACCGGCACACACACACACACACACACGCACACACACACACACACACACGTACACACACACACACACTCTGCCATCGGTCCACCAACTTAAGGACCTACCAGCTTCGTCATTGCCAGACCCTCCACAGACAATCCATTGAGAACAGCACCTCCCAAACCAACCTTTAGGATAGAAAATCTGAGCCCAAAAACAAAACCCCAGCTGAGTGGGGTCTTTACCTATAACCGATTCCATAATGTACAGTGGAACCTCCCTTTTAAAACCTCCAAAATTCTTAGAAATCAGTGCAAGTCTTGAAAAGGAAAGAATCTTAAATAATACAGGTCTTAAAGACACAGTGCAGCTCACAGCCTTCGTTTTGCGTTTTTGTTGCAGCTGAGTGCATTTACAGTTCAAAAACCCTCCTATGGTAGTAAAACAAACCCAAAACTACCCAACGACGACATATCTGTGAAGCTCGACAGTTTCTTGTTCACGCGAGTGCATAAATTAACCTAGTTAATTATTACGTTGGTGTTTGGTCGGAGTTCGATTCAACTGAGTGATTCCGGCCTCCATTTTGTTTTACACAAACTCATGATGACGTCTGACATAGTTTGCTTAGTGACGTGTCTTTTCAGTTGTGCATGATGTGGTGATCTACCTGATCTAAATTTAGATCCAAAAATAGGCCAAGACCAGCCGGGTCCGAGTACGAAATTAATTCGTAAAACAATCGCAGTTCTTGACTCTTTGGGTGCAAGTCAATGAAACTTGGTAGTTCTTCTAACGGATAGCTGCCTGAGGTATGACTAATAGCCCCAGGGGCTCCGTGCACCTGGATTTGACAAGTTCAGTACCTTTAAAACAATGGGGGTTAATTTACAGAGGTTATGAACAGAATGTTTGAGAAAACAGGGTCTGAAAAGAGAGGAAGTTTTAAACTGGGGGGTCTTAAAAGGGGGGAGGGGAGGTTCCACTATGCTCATTTTGGTGGTGTGTTGCACGTGTTACAGCTAGTGATCGAGTCCCTGCCCAGGACACAGGACGAGAAGGAGAAGCTGAAGAAGATCCAGCAGCTGCTCACCAAGCTGGCCTCCATGCAGAACGACAACCATCTCCATGCCAACGGCCTGCAGCAAAAGTCAGTGCTGTTCTTCCAGTCTTTGGTTTAAACAATTTTACTCAGCAAAATTACATACAACAAAGCCGCATACAATCAATTAATAAATGGAGCACAACAATCTTTATCAACTGTAGGACTGAAAGTTCCTGAGATCCCAATCCAGAATTCCGAAATTTAAAAATGGTTTCCGGTTAACTTTCATGATTTGGGGGAGAACATGATAAGAAGTCAGGTGGAAATGTTTAAAGCACGGCTGTTCAACGGCCTTCATTTCTGCTACTCTAGCTGCAGGCTATTTTTAGCACCCATCCTTTCCCCACAGCAGAGATAGCACAGCAGCTTGTAGCTCTCTCAGTGCTATTTACTGAGAAGGCCAATCTCCCAGTATAGCGCGGAAGCAGTTGGGTATAACAGGCCACCGAGCTTAACAGTGTGCTGGCTGTAGCTTTGGTAGCCAAACTATTCCCTCTGCTGGGCAATTTTTAACTAGGAACAGCCGTGAAAGATGTTTCGATTTTTGGCATGAAGTGGCTCTAAAGATGGTGTTAAAAATCAATGAAATGCTATGATTTCAGTGGGTTTGCCAACGCTAAGGACCTTCGGCTTTTTGTTCCTCATTTTTGTTACCATCTTTCATCATCCCTGCTACACGGACCCTTGCATCCAATGATTATTTTACATGTATCCTTCTTCTTCTTCTTCTTCTTTGTTCACTCCCACATTCACTCATGTTTTTAGCACGAGTGGATTTGTACGTGTATGGCCGTTTTTACCCCGCCATTCTGGCAGCATACGCCGATTTCGGGGGAGGCATGCTGGGTATTTTCGTGTTTCTATGCGCACTTGGTCTTGTGCTTGCGTGTACACACGAAGGGAGTTAAGTCACTAGCAGGTCTGCACTTAAGTTGACCTGGGAGATCGGAAAAATCTCCACTCAAAACCCACCAGGCGGCAGCGCACGGGATTCAAACACACGACCTCACGATTAGGAGGCCGACGTCTTACCACCACGCCACTGCGCCCGTCTTATATGTATCGATACTATGATACCTGATGCAATAAAGTGTAGTATTACATATATGATCTCAGTGCGCCTTCTGGACCTCTTATAACTGTCAGTCTCACTCAGTTAATTCCCTCGCAATTTTACGGTAAGGTCATAAGTGTGCAGAATAAACCCACGGTTGCACTGAGATTGTGTGGTGATGGTGTTGATGACTGAACTTTAGACTAACCTCCTCACTTATACTTATACTCAAAGACCAATTAAACAAGTAGTCAAACATTTCAAATGCGTAGGGAAAGGTGTGCTGAGCACCTCAATACAAGCTCTTCTGAAGACAAGTTATGATGTCTTGAACGTTTGTCTAACAACAGGTTGTTGTTGGTGGGCGTTTCATCAGTCATAGCCATTATGCCTGGTGTAGTTTGTACAAAAATGGTGGGCGTTTCATCAGTCATATCCATTATGCCTGGTGTGGTTTGTACAAAAATGACTGTCAACTGTACGTTTTGTTTCAGTGGTGATATAAACACAAACAGAGGGAAACATCCGCTGACACCTCGCAACAGGACTTTGCAGGTGAGAGAAATAGCAAGATGCTACGACAAAATTAATAGTAGATTTTACAGTGGAACCTGTCTCTAGCGACCACCCAAGGGACCAACCAAAAGTGGTCTTTATGACAGGTGGTCGCTATGGAAAGATGAATTATATATTATTTAAATTCTCGTTAGGGATCCTTTGTGGTGATCGTAATTGGCAGGTGGTCGTAATTGGCAGGGGGTCATTATCAAGAGGGGGTCGCCAGGGCAGGTTCGACTGTATATCCATAAATAGAGATGAAGCATCCAATCCAGCTCATGTTTGCCATACACTGAGTAGGATTGCGACGCGTGACAATGCCAATGGTACTTGCGATGATAGGACACCACTGGGTGCAGGCAAAAATGTCCCTACATTGCAGGTCAGGTGGCCTGTCGTGACAGGTACATTTTGGTCGTGTGTATAGAAAACAAGGACAACTGAAGGTGTTCTTCTTAGGGAGGTGTCCTTTCACCAGAGGGGTATCACATCGGAGGTACCACTGTGTCTGCTTTCTGCCCAAACTGAGTCATTCGTTCCTCAGCGTCCACCCTGATCCAATACTTACCAGAGTTACCTGTATCTGAATCAGTCTCTGGGCTGGCTAGAGGCAGAAGGGGTCAAACATGAATGTTATCGAAGATTATTTGTGTCAAAGATGTTTCTATTAAAGCACTAGGGTACTACAGTTTAACCCGCTTTTAAGAGCCCCCTTTTTAAGACTATCAACTCTTCAGACCCAAGATTTCTTCTTTTCTTCTCTCAATAACGCCATTAACCTCCATTTGAAGACTCCCTCCCTGATTTTCTCACAATTTGAAAGGTCTTGAAAGAGTGGAGGGTGGGGGTGGGTGGGGGGGAAGTAGTGCGGAAGGGGGGGGGGAAGTAGTGCGAAGGGGGGGGAAGTAGTGCGGAGGGGGGGGGGGTACTTTACATTCGTACAGCGATAGAAACTACATTTATGAACTCTGCCTTTCACAAGCATGCCATCGTATAAATCACTCCACGCTGGGTCACAGACATTATTTCTCTTTACACAGGACGGTGGCCGGGAGCTGTCAGTGGACACCTCTCCCTTTCACCACCGCGACACCGACTACAGTCTACTGGAGCGATGCCTACAAGAGAACCGCAACCACCACAACACCAACAACACCGCCACCACTCCTACACAGACCGCTGTCGTCCACCCGGTCCGCCGCAGCGCCTCCCTCAACGAGCACCATCCACCCCGAAGTCGTCAGAGCCCCCGTCCTCATAGCCGAGCCACCCGAGACACTCACACCAGTTGCACCCGGCCGGGGACATCGTCTAACGTGTACCGACCCGAGACGCGAGCCACGTCTCGGTTCCCGCCCTCCCTGGACTACCCGCTCGGAGGCTCGAACCTGGACGATGGTGAAACCTGGGCCCAGATGTCCCACGCCCCACACCACCCCAGCAACAAGCAGCAGCAGCTCAAAGCTCGCCCCTATTCCGCGGCCGTGACCTCGCCCTACCCTGGAGGCGAGCTGGACGTGCATGGCGACAGCTGTGTGGACAGTGACAGCGGGAGCGAGTTCAGTACGAGTGGCAAGGACGATGTGGCGCTGGCCCGCATGCAGCTGACGGCCCGGCAGAAGGACGAGGTGCTGGCGGCTGCCATCGCTGTCGGGGACCGGGTGTCCATCACTGTGGCCCAGAAGCCTCCCCGCTACGGCAGGAAGAAACGTGAGTAGCAGTGAAGGGGGCCTTTGACGGACACGTATACGGGTCGCTTTATGTGCAGACTCAGAGATGGTATTGTTCGCCAGGTCATCACATTTGTTGTGCTTTCAAAATCCGTGTAGTTGCTGCCGATTTAAGCTGGGCTTCTTGTGTGTGTGTGTGTGTGTGTGTGTGTGTGTGTGTGTGTGTGTGTGTGTGTGTGTGTGACATTCCACCGGTAAGAGTAAGTGTGCGCACGTCTGTGTGTACGTGTGTGCATCTGTCCTATGTTGGAAGTGAAACAAATGGAGTGTACCCCCGTCCGCACTTGTTTGTGCAGCAAAGCCAGTTATCTACACGGGCATCGTCAAGTACGTGGGAGGGCTGGACAAGGAGCAGTATGACGCTCGTATCTACTGTGGAGTCCGACTGGACGAGCCCAGTAAGTAAACCCTCTCAGCTTTGCCACTGTGTCACTGTACGTGGAGTCCGACTGGACGAGCCCAGTAATTACAGTAAACCCTCTCAGCTTTGACACTGTGTCACTGTTCGGGGAGTCCGACTGGACGAGCCCAGTGAGTAAACCCTCTCAGCTTTGACACTGTGTCACTGTACGTAGAGTCCGACTGGACGAGCCCAGTGAGTAAACCCTCTCAGCTTTGCCACTGTGTCACCGTACATGGAATTCGACTGAGCCCAGTAAGTAAACTCTCACAGCTGTTGTGCCAGCAGTGTCACTGTACGTGGAGTCCGACTGAGCCCAGTAAGTAAACCCTCACAGCTGTGACACAGTGTCACTGTGCATGGAGTCCGACTGAGCCCAGTAAGTAAACTCTCACAGCTGTTGTGCCAGCAGTGTCACTGTACGTGGAGTCCGACTGAGCCCAGTAAGTAAACTCTCACAGCTGTTGTGCCAGCAGAGTCACTGTACGTGGAGTCCGACTGAGCCCAGTAAGTAAACTCTCACAGCTGTTGTGCCAGCAGAGTCACTGTACGTGGAGTCCGACTGAGCCCAGTAAGTAAACTCTCACAGCTGTTGTGCCAGCAGAGTCACTGTGCATGGAGTCCGACTGAGCCCAGTAAGTAAACTCTCACAGGTGTTGTGCCAGCAGAGTCACTGTACGTGGAGTCCGACTGAGCCCAGTAAGTAAACCCTCACAGCTGTTGTGCCAGCAGAGTCACTGTACGTGGAGTCCGACTGAGCCCAGTAAGTAAACTCTCACAGCTAGCTGTTGTGCCAGCAGAGTCACTGTACGTGGAGTCCGACTGAGCCCAGTAAGTAAACTCTCACAGCTGTTGTGCCAGCAGAGTCACTGTACGTGGAGTCCGACTGAGCCCAGTAAGTAAACTCTCACAGCTGTTGTGCCAGCAGAGTCACTGTACGTGGAGTCCGACTGAGCCCAGTAAGTAAGCTCTCACAGCTGTTGTGCCAGCAGAGTCACTGTGCATGGAGTCCGACTGAGCCCAGTAAGTAAACCCTCACAGCTGTGACACAGTGTCACTGTGCATGGAGTCCGACTGAGCCCAGTAAGTAAACTCTCACAGCTGTTGTGCCAGCAGTGTCACTGTACGTGGAGTCCGACTGAGCCCAGTAAGTAAACCCTCACAGCTGTGACACAGTGTCACTGTCCGACTGAGCCCAGTGTCAGTGAGTAAACCCTCACAGCTGTGACACAGTGTCACTGTCCGACTGAGCCCAGTGTCAGTGAGTAAACCTTCACAGCTGTGCCACAGTACTGTGCTGTGGCTTTGAAGGATGTTCCTAATTGAGTTAGTACATATATTTTTTAGGCCCTCTCCATACAGACCATTTTTGGTCAGTCATGTGGGTCCCGGTCGTCTTTATAGACAGGTTTGACTTTATAAAATGAACTTCATGAAGTCGTTTTACCCAAAACTCAGTGCAAAAACCTTTTTTTAGCAACGAGCTTTGAAAAGTAGATTTCGCAATCGTAATGTCAGACTCATGTAATGAGCATACTAATGATGTTTCAGTCGGGGAGAAGGACGGAGTGTACAAGGGGAAGCGATACATGTTCACGCCAAACAACCACGCCAAATTCTTCAAGATCCGTGACGTCAACACCATTCTGGATGTAAAGGTGGGTCGTCAGTGTAGTAGGCATTATCCACTGTCAAAACGCAGTGTCCGCTCGTACGATATTGAGATTTTTGTTTTGAAAACATTCTGATGGGAGATTATCGCTCACTGTGACGCTATTGGCGTGTTTACACCTGGTCGCACCTGTGAGACAATTACCTGCTATTCAGACCACAGGCGGAAGGTATCGTTCACTGGACCACTACTTCCAATTAAGTGTAAATCTGGTACGACACAGCAAGCCATGTAGTATTCTGTTTATCCTACACACTGTACTTAAGTGTACTTAAGCTGAAAATGTCCTGCATTCGAGGCAGCTAAATTGAAGACGCTTGTTTTAGAACCTCTATCTCTTCTAAAGCCTCTTGCAATCTATTACGTCAAAGCAAAGAAACGTCACTCTGAAAGTGTGGCGTGACATGTTAGTTCTAAAGATTCATCATCGAGGGTAATTAGCGAGCGCAATTTGTGTTTCTATAATGACGTTTGTCTCGGTGACTTTGGCATCATAAGCAGTGGAAAAACTAGGTCCCTGCCAGACTTGCTTGAAATGACCTCATTTACATGATGTACACACATGTGATTTGAACGATTATTATCTCACGGGTGTCTCTCTCACGTATGTAGGATAAATAACTGATATATCATGATCAGAACAAATATCATTTTGATCAACTTACGTCATAAACTTAACAGATTTGTAATACCCACAATCAAAATTAGTTTTAAAGTCTGAACAAAAATTCATTACATTTGGACGTGTTTGTGCAGAGTGGACAGTATATACCAGCAAGCCGTCTTCTCCTCAAGCATCTCAAGAAAAGTCAAAGTTTCCATCGAGGACGAGATGAACTAATCAACGAAACTATGTGACATCATCGTAATGATCTAACCGGGTACATGGTGCGATGATGTTGGTGAAGGACTTTCACATTTGACGGCACGGATTACACAGACGGTGCACCGTGGTGATGTGTATGATGATGTGATGTCAGTTGCTGCCCGTATTGGTGTGCAACGTCAAAACGTGTGATGAACGTGGTAATGAAAGACACATACACGTGGACTTCCCGTTCTCATGGTAACACTGGGGAGTCATTCATGAGATGATCCATAATGATGACGTGTACATGAGAGTGACGTCATTCATAAAATGCATCTGTGATTTTTTATGTTGACTGATGTAGACTACCGTAATGTAGCTTTTGCAACCTGCCTTTGCGATGACTTTTATAAATGAGACAAGGTCGGTCCAATTAAAACTTGTTTGTCGTGAACTTTGAAAACTCAACCTTCTGCACAGGAGGCATGTTCCTTATCCACTATGCCATTCATTGCCCCCGTCAAGATCGGGCTCAACATTCCTCTGTTAAAACTGCATGGCCAGTAGGCGGAATCTAACAGCATTGAACTGAATTCTTTCCAGAGCATGGAGTAACATACTGTGCAGCCAAACATTTGCCTGCCAAAGGTAGGCAACTCTTTCAGGAGGACCGTGCAGGCGTTTTACAAGTAGATCCCCATATTTTCATTCCAATGGAATTTACTCTAGAATAGTGCAGATAACAAACAAAAGGAAGCGTTGATAACACCAGACAACGATATGCGTGACTTATAATATTTAGGTAGGTGGAACAATTACGTAGGACCTCCGACGATGAGTGTTCCTCAACTTAACAATCCAGTATCTGTATTGAATAAGACGTAAAAGCTATTCTCACCGTCAGATTGTGTTTTGTGTTACATGAAGTTGTTGAATAGCTGGAGACAGAAATATCAGTATTTATCTAAAGTCGTAGATTAACCTTTTCCATGTCCAGTGGTACCGTTGATTCAACATTACTTCACTTGCCAACATGCATTGTTAAGTAATTTTTGTTTCCGTCCGTATTACATATCAACCATCTTCATATTGTTATGTTCTCACTTTTGTGCCGTAAAAGAAAGTTACGCAAAGCTGTGATATCTGTATTATGTGAATCTTGATTTTTGAGCATGTGAACCGATAGAATGGATAAAGTGGCATGCATGCATGATCAAAACTGATATCAAATGTATGCATACTTTGAGCTGAGTAAAGATAGTTTTTGTTTCACGGTTTGTTTTTTCATAGTTGAAGTCAAATACATGTAGATAAACATGCATAAAAAAGACTATTATACTTTGTTCTGGTTGCTCTGTTACTGTTGGTGTGCAGAGTGAGTGTGTGTGTGTGTGTGTGTGTGTGTGTGTGTGTGTGTGTGTGTGTGTGTGTGTGTGTGTGTGTGTGTGTGTGTGTGTGTGTGTGTGTGTGTGTGTGTGTGTGTGTGCAAAATGTGCACACATACAAGAATTCTTTCTTTTTCTTTATTTGGTGTTTAACGTCGTTTTCAACCATTCAAGGTTATATCCCGACGGACATACAAGAATCTTGCACTTGTACACTTGTCAGAGGGTTTCTGCACATCTATACTGAAAGGCATAAATTCTGCAAATAGTGCATTGAACGATTTTGCTCTCAAACGAAAATCAGATTGAACCTGTAATTTGTAGTTGACATCTTGAGTGTCGGAGCAAATGTTTCATGCTGTCAGCGTGCGCTTTGCAGTATTGCTGATCCAGCCACAGCTCACTGTGCTAATAAAGACCATGGGCTGAACGGGAGACAATAACGTTAAAAAGATAGTGTATGGCCCTATGAAATGCAACTGGCTGTTTGGCTGTATCAGATATCGCAATCATGCCACGACTTGATGAAGGAGAGAGACTCAGCAAGCGATTGGGATGCTTAGAGCTGGCCAAAGCATTGAACGTGATGAACACTGAACGTTTTCCGAAATCATTGCGCTTAGACTCAGTCACCTTTTTTGAAAAATTGTCATTTCATGATGTTCTATTCAAAATCAATAAAGCGAAGGTTTATAAACACTAAAATGGCCAATAAATAAAATATTCAAACATTGAAAACATTCACCACCGAGTTGATTTTTTTTGATTTTTTAAAGTTCAGTTTGCGGAATTTATGCCTCTCGGTATATGTATGTATTCATATGGATGGTATGAAATGAAAAGAACAATGGTAGACAATACAGATTTGTTTCATTCATCCTCAAAAAAAGAACCCACCTAAAGTTTTCATAACAAAAGTGTATTCCATGTATGAATATCATCATTTACGATGAGAATTTGATTAAATCCTACTCACAGTTCTCTTTGTGAGTTAACTGACCGTAAACAAATGAAACATCCTGCTCACAAGCATGCAAACACAAGCAATCGATTGTATTAAATACATAATACACAATGCAGCGACCAAATTACTAAACACATTATCCTAACACACAAACACACTCACACATTCCCTCTCTTCGACACATCTATTCCACCATCAAACAACTGTTTGGAACGCACGTACACACACATTCTCTCACATACACATCATCCTTACACACACACTCACATGCACACACAAACACACACACATTCTCACACACACGCACCACACACACACACACACACATTACACTCTTCAGCCACATCCTCCAATCTCCACATCATCACTCAATGCCCTGTTTCTACTGTGAATAACTGACGGAAGCTTCAGACATGACATGGAGGTTCTCATCAAAGTATTCCAACTCCACCCCCTGCTGGCTATCCTCTTCAGCCCATGTAGGCATGGGAGGGTGGTTGTCTGGGGCTGGGCGCTTGTAACGGAGGATTGTGTCGTAGATTCGAACCACGCCGTGGGTGTTTCCAGGTATGTTTGGTCCTTGCACATACAGGACGTTGTACTTTGTATTGATGCGCCAGATCTGGGCAGAGGTGGGAATGTCGTGTAGATAAACAGGAAAGCAGGCAAACACACACGCACGCACGCATCCACCCACACATGCACACACACACACACAAGCGTACACTCACGCACATGTACAAAACAAATGCTTCATCCCACGATGACTACCACCACTACTATCACATTTAAAGAAAGTGCCAAACAACATACATTTATATGCATAATCCTCCCTTGCCCTAGAAGAACCAAAGCAGTTTAACATACATCTGATATCTAGCTCAAATTTAGTGTCCACACACACACACACACACACACACACACACACACACACACAGCAAACAAAAAACAATCAAAATAATTAAAACATTGAAAAAAAAAGCACAAATAAATCAATCCAACATAAAACAATTAAAACAAAGTAGATAAAATACACAACTATTAAAAACTCAACAAATTTAAACAAACACAAAGACAAGTAATACCTTCAGCCCTTTCAGGATCCTCCATTTGTCCCCCATGTGACCCGGCATCTTCTTGCCTTTCCAGATACCCGACTTGTCCTGTAAATGTGTAAGGCAAAATGCATCAGCAGTTCACTCACATGTCACAATGCCGCTCTTTTACCACTCTTACCCAATTCTTCGTGCTACAGTGGAACCCCCGTTTTGAGACCACCCAATTTAAGACTCCCTCCCTTTTAAACCCATGTTTTCTCAGACTGTCTGTTCATATCTTCTGTAAATGTACTCCCCCCTCCCCCCCCACCCCTTTTCAAGACTCCCTCCTATTTAAAACCTGATTTTCACAGATTTATGGCGGTGTTAAAACAGGCGTTCCCCTGTACAGTAGAACTCACCTTTTACAGCCTTAAAAGGGATGGAGTGTTGTTGTTTGTTTGCTTAACGCCCAGCCGACCACGAAGGGCCATATAAGGGCGGTGCTGCTTTGACATATAACGTGCGCCACACACAAGACAGAAGTTGCAGCACAGGCTTCGTGTCTCACCCAGTCACATTATTCTGACACCGGACCAACCAGTCCTAGCACTAACCCCATAATGCCAGACGCCAGGCGGAGTAGCCACTAGATTGCCAATTTTAAAGTCTTAGGCATGACCCGGCCGGGGTTCGAACCCACGACCTCCCGATCACGGGGCGGACACCTTACCACTAGGCCATCTGTGCCGGTGGATGGAGTGTTAACCCCTTGACTGCCTTTTGACGGGTATACCCGTCATGCGCTTGTGCAGCCACAGCGCCTTAGGACGGGTTTACCCGTCTTCTCCGTTCAGGAATTTTCCAGAAATGCTACGTCACTGCTGACACACAAATAGCAGCCAATGGCTTGGAAGGATACCTCATTCTCATGAATAAACATAAATGGTGACGCGGTTTTGCGTCTGAAGGTTATTTTCGGCCTTGGCGACAGAGTAGGGGAAAGAAATCACGACTCGTCAAAATGGCTAACGGTGACAGTCGACCGGGCCCTAGTTGGGAAAAACAAAGCCGGACTGATGCTACAGGCGGTGCAAATGATTATGGATACTGACAGGGGAAGGGGGAGATCTTGTTTCGGACGATTCGTTGAAAACAGGTAGATGACAGTGATTATAATCCTTTCTTGGAGCAAGCAAAACAGCCACCTGTGTTTGATCCACAGGCACCGGAAGATGCGCCGGACTGATTTTTCAAAAGTTCATATTTAAATATCATTATAAGCCAAACTAATTATTATTTCCATGATTAGACACTAAAAACAGATTCTTGGTTCAATTTCCTTTAAAAATAACATAGGTTTTACTTACCTACCTACTGCCAGTTTGGAGCTAGAATTTTTTGTGAATTATTACACCCCGAACTCCAATATTCCCTGGCAGTCAGGAATGCACATACGCAAGTTTTGATTGGCAGCGAAAGGGTTTTAAATGGAGGTAAATATATAGACGTCATTCACAAAAAAATGTGGAAAACTAGTGTCAAGAATTCAGTTAAGAGCAGTAAATTGACATTGATATTTATGTTATGCAGTGTCCGCTCAAAATGATGCCCTTTTCTTTTGAAAATGTAGACATCGCAGCCATGATTCACTGCCAATGGCCTTCACTGATCACTGAGCACGCTTTTTTTTATAAACTCCCTCAAGCCAAACCCACGTGACCTCAAGCAAAAAATGCATGACCTCAGGCAAATCACATTGTCAGTAATCACTGCGGGTCAGCGATCATTGCTGCAACAATTTGTAAACTCTGAAGTACAGTATATATTTCTGAAGGAAGAGGGCATCATGTCATGCAGACATTGCATAACATACACATCAGGAGAAAGAATGACGTAATATCCATCATTAGGCGCCGTCATTCCTTACTTTCTACCATCCTCAAGAACCCAGCGACAAGCTGTCGACATTTTGATTCAGAATGCACCAAAACTGGTTACTGTTGTGATGTCTTTTTGTTTAAACATCAGAGTTATTTATTGGCTGTGACTGTAGGTCTTACTGATCGACTGCATGTTATTGGTTGCCTCACTGTCTGGGGCCTAACTCTTCCAAAACACTGAAAAATTCTAACAGAGTTATTTCTGGATAGGGCCTAATTTCTTCCACATCACATAAAAATCCGAAAAATTATTTCTGGCTGGGGCCTAACTCTTCCACAACACTTAAAAATCCTAAAAGAGTTATTTCCGGAAAACGTCTACCAATCCTTACATTAAGCAGCACAAAATTGATAACATGGTCAAGCAGAATCTGTGTAAAAACTTTTAAAAAAATCAGGGAAAAAGGATGAAAACCTACCCCACCCCCTCCAGTACTGCCCATCTTCCTGTGAGCCTTCGTGACGCCATGAGACGCCGGCATTCCCTTCATGCCCCATCTTTTCACCACGCCTTGGAAACCGTAATCAATGCTGCAAGGGAAATAACAAACACGAAACCATTTAGACATTTTTCTGCCCCACATATAAAAATCAAGATGATGACATTTGTTGAGCTAAGGGGAGACCAGGTTGAGTTTGACTTTGTTACTGTAATCGACAACATTATCTTTTTGTTGCTCTTTCCAGATATTCTCTATCTTAGACACAATTTATTACACGTTTATTCTTTTACGATTGAACGCACACCAACATGTACTCTTTTACAGTCTCGGCTAACCGCCTAAATATGAGTTTTTGTCGAACTCTGACGTCACATGGCTCAAAGAAGGGAATTCCAATGTTCAATCGATACATGAACCATTGTGAAAGACGAAATTAGAGGGATAAATCCCACGATTCTTCAGATTCATCAAATTCACTAGAAACTTCCCAAAAGCGGAAAGATCAATAGTATGATCCCTTTAAAAAAAAGTCTCACGTTTTGGCCTGCACATCCACATGGTCACCAGCTCTGAAATGCATGGCTGTCAAGGGTGTCCCTGCAACACACACACAGTACTTCTTCTTCTTCTTCTGCGTTCGTGGGCTGAAACTCCCACGTACACTCGTGTTTTTGCACGAGTGGGATTTTACGTGTATGACCGTTTTTACCCCGCCATTTAGGCAGCCATACGCCGCTTTCGGAGGAAGCATGCTGGGTATTTTCGTGTTTCTATAACCCACCAAACTCTGACATGGATTACAGGATCTTTTCCGTGCGCACTTGGTCTTGTGCTTGCGTGTACACACGAAGGGGGATAAGCCACCAGCAGGTCTGCACATAAGTTGACCTGGGAGAGCGAAAAAATCTCCACACTTAACCCACCAGGTGGCCGCGGCCGGGATTCGAACCCTCGACCTTCCGATTAAGAGGCCGACGTCTTACCACCCCGCCACAGCGCCCGTCACACACAGCACAACATCAAGGAGTGTCTCGCAGCATCTTCCCCTGAAATCGGCGTATGGCTAACTAAATAGTGGGGTAAAAAATAGTCAGGTAAAAACCCACTCCTGCAAAAAAAAGTAAGTGTACCTGGGTAAAAAAACCACGCTTGTACATGGGTAAAAAAACACGCTTGTACGTGGGTAAAAAAACACGCTTGTACGTGGGTAAAAAAACCACGCTTGTACGTGGGTAAAAAAACACGCTTGTACGTGGGTAAAAAAACACGCTTGCACGTGGGTAAAAAAACACGCTTGTACGTGGGTAAAAAAAACACGCTTGTACGTGGGTAAAAAACACGCTTGTACGTGGGTAAAAAAACACGCTTGTACGTGGGTAAAAAAACACGCTTGTACGTGGGTAAAAAAACACGCTTGTACGTGGGTAAAAAAACACGCTTGTACGTGGGTAAAAAAACACGCTTGTACGTGGGTAAAAAAACACGCTTGTACGTGGGTAAAAAAACACGCTTGTACGTGGGAGTTTCAGCCCATGGATGAAGAAGAAGAAGGAAGTGTCTTGGCAATACACAAAGAAAAGGGAATTAAACCTTCAGCAAGAAGAAGACAAAAGCAGCACGTGTTTGGCATGATATCATACAATTGTAAAGAGCCTGAAAGTTCCCACCTTCCACCCCCATGTAAAATGATAAGAAACCAGGGGAGGAGGGGAGGCAGGGAGGGAGGGAGGGAGGGAGAGGGAGAGAGAGAGAGACAGACAGACAGACAGAGACAGAGAGACAGACAGACAAGAAGACAGAGTGGAGAAAAGAAGAAAGCGAGGGAAACAGAAAAGAAATTAGAATGAATACATGCAAGGAAAGGGTATAGACAAGATACATTGCAGGAATACAAGACATGCTGGGGGTACATCAGTAAAATGGGAACAGACAATTAACTCACCTGGCTGGATAGCAGCATCAGGTGTGACAAGATACACTGCAGGTATACAAGACATGCTGGGGGTACATCAGTGAAATGGGAACAGACAACTCACCTGGCTGGATAGCAGCATCAGGTGTGACAAGAAATCGCGTCAGTTTCTTCTTGGGTGGTACGCCTGCCTCCGTGAACAAGTTGTTGTAAGCTTTGGAGAACTGGAAAAAGGTAAACGCATAAAATAAGCTGTTAGACTTGACTTCAAAACATGGAGGTATGAATCTGTTACAGCTACAGCATTTTCTTAAACAAAAAAAGATGAGCACTAGGAGCTTCCATGAAAAGGTGTTACCTCACCTGTAAAATTTGTTTTTTTTTTAAACCTCAAGCTTTGCAGAAGTACAAGTACAAGTAAGTGCAAGTATTTTGTCACTGTGGTAGAATCTTTAATAAACTTCCAACAAACAGTATAAATGATGTCACACATCCTGCATGTACAGGAGTGTTTTCTCTTAAATTTTCTGACCTAACATCCTTCACTGAATAAAACACAAATCCTAGCTCAAGTTAAAAAAATTAAAAGGGACACCAAAGGCAAAGCTAGAACATGCTTGAAACAATATCAGACATTATTTGGCTCGGTGAAACGACCTTAGTACTTTTCAGTTCTTTCCACATGGATCTTCTTTTGAACCCATACATTTGACAAATCATTTGGTGTCTCGGGTTGACAATATACAGATGTGTGATCAGGGATCAGATGTGTGATCAGGGATGGCAAAATCGTCCCCCCGATCGCCAGGGGCAAGTAAAAAATCAGCCGGGCTAGTAGAAACCACCTGGCAACTCGCCCGGCTGGCCAGTGAAAATTCTGCTCCAATGCAACACTTTGGGTTGTAAAATCGAGTTTCAAAGCCATATAAACACTGCAGATGCAGCAACTGTGGTATGTACCGGGCCAGCGAAATTTCTGGCAGGCTAGTGACTTTCTTGAAGTTTGTCGCCTGGCTGACAAGTTAAAATGTTTAGATTTGACCATCTCTGTTTGATCGACAAGGAGAAGAGGAACCCTTGACATGAAAATCTAGGCTAAACACACAACACATGAAACTGAGACTAGGCTAAACACACAACACATGAAACTGAGACTAGGCTAAACACACAACACATGAAACTGAGACTAGGCTAAACACACAACACATGAAACTGAGACTAGGCTAAACACACAACACATGAAACTGAGACTAGGCTAAACACACAACACATGAAACTGAGACTAGGCTAAACACACAACACATGAAACTGAGACTAGGCTAAACACACAACACATGAAACTGAGACTAGGCTAAACACACAACACATGAAACGACGAAAAGGAGACTGACGTACATTTCTGGGATCAGAACTCATGGCACCAACAACCACACTTCCGAAGCGCTGCCCCCACCACGGCTTCCAGCCTGACGTCTTTTCAAACTCCTCTGGAGGTGTGTAGCGAATCACATGGTTGTCTATCACCTGTAACAAGTGCCAAAAACAACTGTGGGTGCTGAGCTTTCTAACTTGGACATAAATCCAAATTGTCATCTTTCCAGACTGCAGCCCTCTTGTTTTTATTGTTCTTTTGTGTGTGTAATACATCATGCCATCTTGGATAATTTGTCAGAAAAGTTTATTCTGTGTTATAAGTGTTTGCCTGTCTGTCCACATAAAAGACCGTTTGAACTTAAACGTTTCCAATAATTAACTTTTGGTTTTTCATTCATGATTTTTGAACTTCAGCAGTTTATGTTTTTGGATTTCTGCTTAAAACAAGGTGTCTTTAAAGGTCCTTGTCTACATTTTTATACCGAAATCACCATTTCACCATTAAAATGCAGAGTCTATTATCTACAATTATCAACAATACACCCCCTTTCGATCAGGAAAGACGAAGCCAGTGTAGCCGTTTGAAAATTCCTTGTAGTATTCCAGCGTAGTACTCATAGTAGGATATCCTTATTTGGAAAATGCCAAGCGCAAAACTCCTCTCAAATCCCGTGCATTTCGTGCGTTTAAAAAAAAGCGTGGACAGCGCTCCAGTGTCAAACTGTTGCTGCACTTGTTTGGACGTGGCTATAAGCATAGTGACATGAATTTGATTGGTCAGTATTTTTAGGCAAAGCACATGTTCTCAGCAAACAGAAAACAAAATATTGGAAGCGTGAGTCACGCTACCCAAAAATAAAATCTTTTTTTACATATATTTTTTTTCAATAACTTTTCCCCCCATGGTTCATTCATCATCTGACATAACTTTTTAGCGAAATCTAACCATAAGATTATTGAAAAAAAGCAAAAATGTAGACGACCACCTTTAAAGCATAAGCTCCTCTGTATTAAAAATACAAAACTGAAAGGAAATTACAAAATCATTTTGAATTGCATTCGTTTTTAAACAGTATACAATTTACTCTCAGTGTCAACAGTGTGAATGTGCTTCATCTAATCAACTTACTTACTGCTTGTTATGCCGGTTGGCATGTAGGGCAGCAATGTAATCAACTATGCTCTACTAATTACATCATTGGGGGTTGGGGGGTGGCAAATATAGTTTTCCATTTGGCAGCTGTTTTCATCTCATTGTTAGCCAATACTTACCTTTCACTGCAATAATTATTGAGAATAAAGTCAATAGCAATAATAAAGTCAGAAAAAAAGTTGAAGCAGAAAGGGCAAATGCACTCATGCTCACTTTTAAAATCTAATGCAAAATTAATAATATAACTGCACATAAATTAAACTGTCTCGAGACACAGACTTCGGAGATATGTGTTAAGGGCAGGCACTGGTGTTAAAAGTGATTTTTTTTGTTTCATAAGTGTTGGGTCAAAAATTGTTGCACAATTAAAGAACTCAGTCCATCTCCTGAGAAAATGAAAAAATTCTTTTTATTGGATCACCGGTTGCCTTGGTAGCAATCCAAGATGGCCACCAAACTGCCACTTTTTAAAACCCTAAGGCTTTTACAAAACCGAAAGGAATTTTGTTTTGGTGCTTGTTATTTATACATTAGCACAATACCCAACTTTTGTTAGAGGCTTTTTTTGAAATCTACAGTCATTCAAAAGATATCAGTGATAAAAATGAGTGACCTTGAATTTTATGAAAAACCGCCCCCAAAAATGGTATAACTTCTCACGAAAATAAAAATTCAACAAAACGCTCTAACAAAATCTGCGAAATAACGCACTCGAGATGTATGCAAAGTTTCAACAACGCAAGTTTATTAGAAAAAAAGCCTTAGGCTTTTGAAGTGACAAAAAAGTAGTTTTGAGAAAATACACAAAACGTGAAGAAAATGTATTTTTTTTACACAAACGTTTATGAAACATGTAACAAAACAACACTAACAAAACAACAGGTATTGCTTAGTTCCACAAGAAAAACGGAAACAAAATTCAACAAAATTTAAAAAAAAAACAGCCAGTGTTCTGCAAGCACCAAGGAACCTGTTCCAAGGTCACAATGATCAACTCTTATCCGTTACGTGCACGCTGCGTAAAGTATGCCCATCCATAATTCCCAACTTGTTAGCAGTGAAGCCTCTTATCTTGGACCTCTTTTGGACTTGCTTTGAATAATCAGGGAGTCATATGGCAGTGTCCTTTACTTTCTATACTACAGTATTTGGGTTGACTTCTGTGAATTGCCTTGCAATGCCATGGGTACTTTGGAAGCTCCTCTCCAGCTTCCACCTCTGCATCTGTAGAGACAACATACATTCAAAATTAATATGTCTATGACAAACTCAAATACTGCTATTCACATTTTCCCAACAATGACCCCCCCCCCCCCCCCCCCCCCCCCCCCACACACACACACACATTTGAAAAAAGATATTTGATACATGTAACACGATATTTGGGCGCATGCACATGTCAGTGCTGATAGTCAAGCAGTGAACAAAAAGATGTTGACAAATCATGGGTCTGGTTTACAGCTATTGCACATACATTGCATGCAGAAACCATATGGTCTGCATGGGAAGTATGACCACAAGCAATGTTCACTCACTGAGCCATGTGAATGCATGTTTGTTTGAGCCACAAGAAAACTGTGATCACAGGAGGAAGCTAGGCCTATATATAACATGCTCGAGAAAATAAATGAGGAAAGAACAGATGTTTTGCTCCAACCCTGACAAACCTTGTGACAACCAAGCTTCACAGTAGCAGCACATAACAGACTTTGCATCCTATTCAGTTTCTTTGCATCAGGGTGTTGTTACTTAGATTCTGTTCTTCAGCATATAACAGTCACACACGTACGTACACACACACACACACATAACCAAACAAATATATAAACTTCTACATGTTTGTCAAAAGAAGAAAAAATTACCTACCTGCTACCATCTTGCTTATCAGCTGCTTGGAATCTTCCCTGCTCTGCTTGGGCTAGTATTCAACTGCACCAGATTTCCCAGGAGATGCATGGTATTGCACCATGGCTGAACAAAGTCATTTTTGTATTGATTGTTCTTTTTCTAAGCAGTTAATTTGCTTTTTCCAGAGAAAAGATATAGGGTCTGCCTTCTCGTCGCTATAAATGGCGAACTCCGTGTTGTCCTTATTGCCGTACGCATTCCGCTCAGCAACTCTAAAATAAGTCGTGGCTCAAAACACTCATGGCAACGTGCTTCAAACGTACACCACCGGTGGTGATTTCTTGCTCCGTCCCAGCTGTTGCAAGGGCAGCAGCATAGTTTCCAGCCAATTTTCATTCTGGACGAAGAAGAATGCACAAACTTGATCTTCCGATTCGTTCGTAGCAATAGCAGACGACACTATCGACTCGCACTTTCTTTTTAAACTTCCGTCACGCCAGCCTCTACAACTGATCTGATTTTACTCGATAATCATCTCCTTTGCGTGTCAAGCACTGAAATCGGGGCAAAACGTGTATTTAACTGAAGTTTCCACAAAGATATCCCAGGAAAATCGCAGCTGTAGATATTTCACATCGCCTTTGGCAAGATCTGGCGGAAATGAAGAATATTGCATTCTGGGAAGGCCGAATCGAACCGAACGAGACCGAGCATAAACGAAGTTTAATATCCGCGATTCGATTGGTCAGCAGCGAAAATTGCTCATACGGAATTTCCCGGAATCTTCATTGGTTCTCTTCGGCTCATTGGAATGTCTTCTAGTTGCTGTTACTAACGGCGCGAAACCCGTAAACGGAAATTCCCGTTGTCCGCGGTATGAACTGATCGTAGCAAAGAAAAGACAACTCATTCCAGTCATGCTAACGTGACCACCGTTGACGATGTGTTTGACTCGCAGTCACCTCTCAAACATACGCATTTTTTTGCTGTTTTGTGTTTGTTCAATACACAATTGCATAAACATACATTGTTTATTTAGCCGTTTTGACCGTTTATGATTAATTCTGATCTAAAATCAGTACATCAGAGTAACCAGAAGAGGTTCAAAATCCAGAATCAGAAAGAAAATGGAAATGACCAGGGAACAAAAAAATCACTTTTTTCACTGTGGTGTCTTCCCTTAACTTGATGCTTCATAAATTACCTGCAGTAGAGTGGTGAAGAATTTGTGCCCCTCTTTTGTCCACTGTGGCACCACTCCTAACTTGATTGCAACCACACCAGTACGACGAGTGCTGAAAACATGAACCATCATTTTTTTTTAAAGAAAGGTAACAAATTGATAGCCAAAAACCCTGGGTTTTTTTTTTTTTACTTGGGTGCAAATCATGTAAACTAATCCCAAAGTAACAAACATATTTTTTTTTTAAAGATGTGCACAGACATGCATGCACACGCACAGAGCTGAAAATACATCAGATTTCACCTCTTTTTGTGTATAAAACTTCTCCTTCAGAGTAGTTCACAGACCCCCCCCCCCCCACACACACACACACAAAAGCAACTGCCCTCAAAACGAAGAACAATCACAGCAGGAGCAAAGAACATACTTTCTATGATATTCCTGGCGGGGCCAAGGGTCCTCCTTCAGCATGCTGTCTTGGTTTCTGTACGTGTCTCCAATAACTTCCTGCACGAAGTCTTCATTGTCACCTGTCAGCGCCTTGCCCTGTCTGCGGTTTTTGCGATTGACAAACCAGTCTGGTTCCAGCTTGTACTGTGCCTTAGTTTGCTTCTTTGTGCGTACTTGGCAGTAGTTTGATACCAGTCTGCAAACACAGAATGAGAGAAATACAGTAAAAGTACAGTACACACAAATGGTTAGGTAAACCTGGACACATCATACAATATGTGTATGTATGTCTGCATGCTGCTTGCAGCAAATCGGGGTCCTGATTTGGCCTATTATGGTCCACTGGACCCGAAAAGCAACAGCTAACTAACTAACTAACTTGCAGCAAATCGAATTTCTGCTTTGAAGACCTTGGCTTAAAAGTGCATCCTCCATTAAATAAAACAAAAAATGGATAAAGTTAATTGTCTAATATTTAAAGGTACTGAACTTGTCAAATCCAGGTGCACGGAGCCCCTGGGGCTTTTAGTCATACCTCAGGCAGCTATCTGTTAGAAGAACTACCAAGTTTCATTGACTTGCACCCAAAGAGTCAAGAACTGCGATTTTTTTACGAATTAATTTCGTACTCGGACCCGGCTGGTCTTGGCCTATTTTTGGATCTAAATTTAGATCAGGTAGATCACCACATGCACATCATGCACAACTGAAAAGACACGTCACTAGCAAACTATGTCAGACGTCATCATGAGTTTGTGTAAAACAAAATGGAGGCCGGAATCACTCAGTTGAATCGAACTCCGACCAAACACCACGTAATAACTAGGTTAATTTATGCACTCGCGTGAACAAGAAACTGTCGAGCTTCACAGGTGTCGTCGTTGGGTAGTTTTGGGTTTGTTTTACTACCATAGGAGGATTTTTGAACTGTAAATGCACTCAGCTGCAACAAAAACGCAAAACGAAGGCTGTGAGCTGCACTGTGCCTTTAACAGCCACAATAACAGGCAAACATTAGTGGCATCAAGCAATATCAAAACATTCAGTCAATCAGTCGGCGAGTCTGTATCTCAGTTGTTAGCACACTGGCTTTTTAACCACTTCGTTGTTTTCAGCTTGTGTTGGAAGCCAATGCAGATATGTCAGGGGATTTTTCTGTATATTTCCCAGATTCAACGTTCAATGCGGACTCCAAATTTTAGTGGACAGAATCATATACCACCCTTACCATGTGCAAATTTAATGCATGCAAAAAGAATTATGCCCAAGTTAAAGATCCTGAGTTTCCAGCCTAAGGATTTGGAAACATTCAGATACCCAGTATTCACACCCTCGAAGACCATGTCACTCTGCTCATGTGACAGGATGAAAAAGAAACGATATGGCAAAACACTGACCATACGGTGATCCTGAAAGTAAAACAGGAATGCAGGAGGAGAATGATGTAATGTAATGCCTCTGCCATATCCTTGTTGTGTTACAGTACCTGCTGTTCAATATATTTTTTCATATGCCCTCATGTACCTTTAATTAACCTCTTACTCTTAGTCACAAATCTTCAAAGGCCTAGCTGTAATGAAATTTCATAAAAATTCAATTTTCTGAAAGATGAAGCAATTTGTGTTCCACAGCATGCAAGGTAATGTTAGTCAACACCATACTGTAGCACAGCATGGTTGCTGGAGTTACATGCAGCTATAGCACTGTCTCGTAACTAACGCGATAGTCGGACAGAGTTGCACCCCTGGAACGGCAGGTAGTTCCGTTTTGCGTCTGCAAAATGGAACCGTATGACAATCCGCCCTTCAACTGCTTTAACCGCGTAGTTTGAACAACAGACACAGTAACGTTTCCCTTCACCACTAATCTTCTTCTCTCGTTCAGCCAATTTGGACATAAACAAAACAACCGGAACGCGCCGCGGGCTATGTCAGGGACGGACAACTCTTATCACTTTCGTTTTGAGACAATGCTATAGGTAGGACGTCTGCCAGGCGTCAGCCAAAATAAACTCCAGACCGAATGCTTCGCCGCCAATTTCATTAGGTACATGCAATTATTTAGATTAAATTAGAAGGAGAAAAAGCATGTCAAGTTCTTGCAAGTGTGATAAGGGTGACGCAGTAGTCTTCCTGTTACATGTGATGAAATTCAATAGATTGAACTTGAACTTGAAGTTTACTATGAGGTAGGCTGTGTAGCCTTTACATAGATCCTATTACTAGACTGTAGCATGCGTGGCGGGCTATTCTACAATCTAGACGAGGCAGGTAGGGTTGTACATAGAAGTACTGTGGCGCCAGAAATTGTCTATCCTGGTCTTAAAGCTGTTGACTGATGGCGCTGTTACTGCCTCTTCAGGCAAACTGTTCCAGGTGTTCACTACTCGCTGGGAGAAGTAATTGCTTCGTACGTTCAGTCTACAGTGGTCTTTGCCGAGTTTCAGAGAGTGGCCTCTAGTGTCTCTACTGCTGATGGGCTCCAAGTGGGGTCTGTCCGCTTCGTACACGCCGTGCACATACTTGAAGGCATCTATCATGTCGCCCCGCAGGCGACGGTGTTCCAGGCTTGGAAGTTTCAGAGCTTTCAGCCTCTCACAGTAGGGCTCGTCTTTCAGACCTGGAATGAGTTTGGTCGCTCTGCGTTGTACGTTCTCCACTTCAGCACATAGCGTCTTGTACCCCAAAATTCGATTAATTAGAAAACGCACTGAGTGGTTACGTCCCTTGAATGAAAGAAAAACAGATTTGTCGATGAAGCAAATTTCTGGATCTGGTATAGGTACCTCGCAGGAAACGCCCTGATATGGCCCTTCGTGGTCGGCTGGGCGTTAAGCAAACAAACAAACAAAAACCTCGCCGGAGCCAGTGTTGGTTTCTACGTCAAAAGACATCTTTTCATAACAAATAAGACTCCATGAGTGCAATACGAGGTCCAAAGTTCGATCAGCATTACTTTGGAGGGAAGGGGGGATAGCGAGGTAAACAAGCCCGGTTGACGTCCTGTGCTGGATAGTACTACTGCTAGTGGTGTTTCTTTCAAGCGCTTACCAATGCTCTAAATGCACCCTATAAAATTAAGGCTTCCGTAAAATTACTGGTGCATAGAGAGTGTTATTTTATGTACAGAACAGTAGTCTCATACCCAACATATCCAAATGCATGTTGTGGGACCCCTGTCAAGCGGCACTGCAGCTGACACAACGCGTTCCTCAAAGTCACCGCTGAGACAGTCGCCATGCTGTTTTGCTAGAATGTAAGCCAGTTATCTCCCTTCTTTAAGTTGTCTTTTTAAACATACAGACTAAAATCGACAAGAATAATCAATAAAAATTACTGTTTGATAAGCAAAAACGAGTGCTAAGTACGATCCTAGAATGCTCAGGAAAATATTCGAACTTTTCAGCAGCATTTATGCCCAACTATTTTGCAATTAATTGGTCAGGCTGTAAAAGTCGGGCTGTGACTATGCGCACAAATGTGTGCTTTACGTTTGTTTTTGGTAGGAAGATTTATAAGAAAACTGAAGGGCAGACTACTCGCGTTGAAAGAGTTACTTACCAATGTCTCTTCGCCACCCATCAAGCTGTTGCAACTTCGTGTTTGATATTTACAGAAGTCGTTTGCTGTCACTAATCGTCGACTGAACCCCTTCAGCTAATTTATGTGCTGTGCATGTTTCGAACACCGCATATGTTTCAGTCTGGTCGGTGCGATCGTGAATATATAGCCAACATCTTCAGCAAATTCATGTGCCTTCCCATGAAGGGTTTGCACACGGAAATCAAAGGAGAGAAATAGCCTGTGCAGAATAATCTCTTGGCATTATAACACCTTTTTAGAAATGTGAACTCTGAGTATATGAATAACGTATGAGGTTAGGGATGACTTCAAGCGATGTGAATGCATTATGTGGTGCATATGGGTAACACAGCTCTTCGTCATTTGTGTCCAGCTTTCAAGGTATTTTCCCACCTAATAATTATGTGTTCGATTTTCATGTCATCCCCCCCCCTCCCCTTTTCCGGTTGCCTGTATGAGTATCAAAGCCCCAGGGAGTGTTTTATACATGTATTAACCGTGTTTCCTTTGGAGAATCATAAAGCAGCAGAGAGTTTAGTCAGTGAAGTAGCCTGGAGATGACGCAGGGAGGATCCTGCGTGACTTCAAACCCACCAGTAGTGCAACGGAACTCATCTCCAGGCTCAAATTGTACCCCCTCATACAACGGCGCACTGCGACCAAGGCCACCATGATGTACAAAATCAAGAGTGGACTGGTCGAGGTAGCCCCAAGGGAAGGCACACTGACACCGGTCCCAAGATCCACCAGGGGGCACACCACCAGACTACAGGTCCCCCAGTTCCGCACTGACTCCCACAGAATGTCGTTCTTTCCGTCTGTGATCCGCCTCTGGAATAACATCCCCCAACATGCTGTGAGTGCAGACTCCCCCCAGGCCTTCACTGGCTTCAGAACCATCGTTGAGGCCCGGCTCCGAGGCGCGAGCCCATAGGCACCCCCTGTCTAAATCCACTCCCTGTCTAAATCCACTCCCTGTCTGTTCCCCCCTCCCCTCCGCACTAGATTCTCCCCTCTCCAGCCCCATCCCCTCCCTCAAAGACTCATCCCCCCTCTCTATCCCTCAGTAGTGATATAGGTAGATTCTATCGCTCTTGCTCCATATTGTTCGTCCTGTTTGTTTTGTTTTCATCGGGGCCATGGTTGCTGCGCTAGGTAGCACTGGGTGGTAGGACAGCCCCTCAGCCCAGGGCCTGAAATTGAGCGCCAGGGCAAATCGCGTAAAGCAAGCTTGCCTACCAACCCACCCATGTTTTTATTTCCATAGGTACTCTACCACTTTCACTCTGGGGAAATTAGGCGCATCAACCAACCTTTACAGGGATTTCCTCAAGAATTTAAGAAGAAGAAGTGATTTAGTCAGCTCTTAGTTATAATGTATACACATAATTTGCAGATCCTCTCAAGCAGAACTGGACATCCTGCAGCCCTATGCAGGACACCACGGTCCTGTACACCGACGTCTCCGCGACACACAACAGTGCCAGCATAAACGCTATGGCAACACCACATACTCACTTCACAAGGCCCATAGCAACCAATCCCATCTGAGCCACGTCATTGACATCCACCACAAAGTGTCCACTGTTGGAGAATTTTACTACAATCAGCGAACACTTACCATGAGGTACTTTAGTTTTCATTCTTTTTCTTTGATCGTAAAAAAAACATGAAAGGCTGTTCGTTATAATAAACCTGGCTAGGTCTGGTGGTATAAAGGTGGAGATTTTACCGATCTCCCAGGCCAACTTGGGTGCAGACGACGAGAAAAATTCCTAGACTACTTTTCTTCACAAGAGCATCATGAAGCCGTTCTATTTTTTTGACACATGATTACAGTTATTGTCAGTAAACATTGAAATAAGCATTTTTTTTAACAGTATTGGTAAACTTAATTGACGGACGCGTGTGAAGCATGTTTGAATCATGGATGTTTAAAATAAATGCTGTGTGGAGTACGCTAATTTTTTTCTGAAAATACACCAAGTTTGTTTGAGAATAATCCAAGTGCAAGACAGGGGTTCCCAGGTCTGCTTTCGGCAACTTATTAAATTGATATTGTACAATTACATCAAAAGCGAGAACGCTGAAAAATAAGTAAGGGATATCACCCTTTACTCTGTGTGTCTATGCCATTTACACACCGACGTGGTGTTTTGAATGAAGCAAGCACTCTAGAAGAAAAGAAAGATGGGGGGGGGGGGGGGTGTTGTCAGGTGTGTATCTTGTTCTGCCACTTGAAAGAGCGATCAGTCACACTCATAGTTCTAGTGAATGTTTTCTGTCTATATGTAATTAACATTCAATCAACTTACCCTTTTTTGAGTCACTTGAGAAAAAGTGACTCTATGTAATCGGTCAGTGTTAGTCTGTCCGGCCGGCCGTCCGTAGACACCACCTTAACGTTGGACTTTTCTCGGAAACTATCAAAGCGATCGGGCTCATATTTTGTTTAGTCGTGACCTCCAATGACCTCTACACTTTAACGATGGTTTCGTTGACCTTTGACCTTTTTCAAGGTCACAGGTCAGCGTCAAAGGAAAAATTAGACATTTTATATCTTTGACAAAGTTCATCAGATGTGATTGAAACTTTGTAGGATTATTCTTTACATCAAAGTATTTACATCTGTAGCCTTTTACGAACGTTATCAGAAAAACAAGGGAGATAACTAGCCTTTTCTGTTCGGCAACACACAACTTAACGTTGGGCTTTTCTCGGAAACTATAAAAGTGACCGGGCTCAAATTTTATGTGAACGTGACTCATTGTGTTGTGAATAGCAATTTCTTCCTGTCCATCTGATGCCTCATATAATATTCAGAACTGCGAAAGTGACTCGATCGAGTGTTTGCTCTTCTTGTTTTCTCTTATTCTTGATAATTATTCTCTGATAAATTTCTAATGACAGGTACCAGAGAGTGTTCAACCCAATGCAGACATTTTCTGTGCTGGAACCGGGCGGGCAAGCAGGTGCCTGCAAGGAAGACTCCGGGCTGAGGGCCACAGTGCAGGAGTCCGGCAGAAGCAGGAACTGTGTGGTGGCCGCCAATGCTGGATTTTTTAACACGCATACCGGGCAATGTTTAGGTCAGGATGTCTAGATTATTCCCAGTTTTATTTCACCTTTTCTTCTTTTTACATTTAGTCAAGTTATGACTAAATGTTTTAACATCGAGGGGGGAATCGAGACGAGGGTCGTGGTGTGTATGTGTGTGTGTGTGTGCGTGCGTGCGTGTAGAGCGATTCAGACCAAACTACTGGACCGATCTTTATGAAATTTGACATGAGAGTTCCTGGGATTGATATCCCCATACGTTTTTTTCATTTTTTTTGATAAATGTCTTTGATGACGTCATATCCGGCTTTTCGTGAAAGTTGAGGCGGCACTGTCACACCCTCATTTTTCAACCAACTTGGTTGAAATTTTGGTCAAGTATTGTTCGACGAAGCCCGGACTTCGGTATTGCATTTCAGCGTGGTGGCTTAAAAATTAATTAATGACTTTGGTCATTAAAAATCTGAAAATTGTAAAAAAAATATTTCTTTTATAAAACGATCCAAATTTACGTTCATCTTATTCTCCAACATTTGCTGATTCCAAAAACATATAAATATGTTATATTTGGATTAAAAACAAGCTCTGAAAATTAAATATATAAAAATTATTATCAAAATTAAATTGTCGAAATCAATTTAAAAACACTTTCATCTTATTCCTTGTCGGTTCCTGATTCCAAAAACATATAGATATGATATGTTTGGATTAAAAACACGCTCAGAAAGTTAAAACGAAGAGAGGTACAGAAAAGCGTGCTATCGTTCTCAGCGCAACTACTACTCCGCTCTTCTTGTCAATTTCACTGCCTTTGCCGTGAGCGGTGGACTGACGATGTTACAAGTATACGGTCTTGCTGCGTTGCATTGCGTTTAGTTTCATTCTGTGAGTTCGACAGCTACTTGACTAAATGTTGTATTTTCGCCTTACGCGACTTGTTTGTTCTTTTTTTTTTATAAAAGTAAGAGTGGTTAGCTTTGGAATTTATTGTAACTTGTGAAAGGTTATTGACAGGAGAGTCTTAAAAGGTTGGGTAACCATAACTCTTACTTGACCAGTTAATTGCTCTAACCATGCACTTGTTCCTCGTGTTTTGTCCTGGTTTCTTCTGCACTTTTAGAGCTGTTTTTGATTTTCTTCCTCAGCCTTGCCATACCATTATACCAGCTTTGATGCTAATGTAGGCAAATGCCCAAATGATTTATTGAAACCAATTGACAAAAATGATTTATAAAACAGGTACGTGTACTGTCAAATCTGTCTAAAACGACCTCTAAAGGGACCAACCAAAAGTGGTCGTTATAGACAGGTAGTTGCTGTGAAAAGGTGAATCCTATAGAAAATAAAACTTCTTCTTCTTCTGCGTTCGTGGGCTGAAACTCCCACGTACACACGTGTTTTTTGCACGAGTGGAATTTTTACGTGTATGACTGTTTTTTCCCCCGCCATTTAGGCAGCCATACGCCGTTTTCGGAGGAAGCATGCTGGGTATTTTCGTGTTTCTATAACCCACCGAACTCTGACATGGATTACAGGATCTTTTTCGTGCGCACTTGGTCTTGTACTTGCGTGTACACACGGGGGTGTTGGGACACCGAGGAGAGTCTGCACACAAAGTTGACTCTGAGAAATAAATCTCTCGCCGATTGTGGGGACGAACTCACGCTGACAGCGGCCAACTGGATACAAATCCAGCGCGCTACCGACTGAGCTACATCCCCGCCCCCAGAAAATAAAACAACATAATGAATCCTTTGGGGTGGTTGTAACGAGAAGATGGTCAGAATCAAAAAGGCAAGTGGTCACCAGGGCAGTTTTGACTATTGTAAACAAAGGAGAGTTTTGTCTTTAGACACTGGTTTTTTTTTATGTCTGCAAGTGTTTTTTGCCTTGCATTTTTGTTCCTGTTTTAAACAGTCTGTTTGTGTGAAGTGAACTTGATATGTAAGTCTATCCTTATTACTTTATAATTTTTTTATTTTTTTTAGGTAACATCGTCGGTGATGGCCTCTTGGTTCAAGATTCTGGTGGCATACAGAACGCTCATTTTGGTATCACCAAAGATGGACAGCTTTTCACAGGGTACACGTCAACATCTGTTAATGCATTTCCTCTTTTGTTTCATATGCACAGCTCACACAAAATTTAATCAGACTCCAGAGACTTTTGCATGAGATTGAAAATAAACATTTCTAGAATTCCATTTCTGAAAGAGACAGATTAAAACCATGAGGCTTGTTTCACTTTAAATTATTGAGACACAATGGAAAGAAAGGTAAAGTCAGATTTGTAGAGGTCTTTTGCCCCTGATATCAGTATTTTGACAATAATGTTTCTTTCTTTTCTGTTCCTGCAGAGAGCCAGTGTTGACTTAATACAGTATATCACACATACATATAATTTCTGTGGTAAACCTAAAGATATGGGTGCAGGGGACAACAATATCATGCCTGTGTTTGTACAGCTTAACTCATGAACCGTTTGGATGGAGATAGTGGTGTCAGTAGCTAGCTCCACTGCTTGAATTCATTGTTTTTAGCTTTTAACAGAAAGACGGTCTCAGCACGTGAGCATCAAAAACATTGCAGCTTACCACTGCTTAGTTACCGGCACGGTGGCCTAGTGGTAAGGCGTCCGCCCTGTGATCGGGAGGTCGTGGGTTCGAACCCCGGCCGGGTCATACCTAAGACTTTAAAATTGGCAATCTAGTGGCTGCTCCGCCTGGCGTCTGGCATTATGGGGTTAGTGCTAGGACTGGTTGGTCCGGTGTCAGAAGAATGTGACTGGGTGAGACATGAAGCCTGTGCTGCGACTTCTGTCTTGTGTGTGGCGCACGTTACAACATCGAACGCAGAAGAAGAAGAAGAAGTGGCGCACGTTATATGTCAAAACAGCACCGCCCTGATATGGCCCTTCGTGGTCGGCTGGGCGTTAAACAAACAAACAAACAAACCACTGCTTAGTTGCAACCCTGATAGAAAATATCTTGCATGGAGTCAACATATGGCTTTCAGCTGAGGATTACAATGGAGCCCCTTTCTTAATGACCTCTGAAAATCTGAGAAAATCAGGTCTTAACAAGAGGCGAAGCCTTCAAGGCTCACGTAAGAAATCGACAAACAGTAACACAAACTCAATCACTCCGTCACACATACACACACACACACACACACAGTAAGCATAGGTGAAACTGTGCAAGAAAGCGAGACACTAGATCTGCCAACTAGTCTCGGCCCGCTCACAATAACAATGACCGAGACTTTCAGTAATTCCTTCGCGTGACGTCTAACCCTCTTACGTCATAATGTGACGTCTTCAAATGTTAAAGTTTCTATCACACACGTCAAACACTTTTGACCGAGACGTAATCTTCTTATGCGAGCTTTATCCATAGACTCGGAAATGTTAAAGTTTCTATCACACACACACACACGCACGCATGCACGCACAGACAGACAAAAGTTAGCATCGCATAGGCTACACTTACGTGAGCCAAAAAGGATCGAGTCTTGAAATGGAGGTAAACTTACAAAGGTTATGAACAGAAAATCTTTAAAAAAAAATCAGGTCTTAAAAAGGATCGAGTCTTGAAATGGAGGTAAATTTACAAAGGTTATGAACAGAAAATCTTTAACAAAATCCGGTCTTAAAAAGGATCGAGTCTTGAAATGGAAGTAAACTTACAAAGGTTAAGAACAGAAAATCTTTTTAAAAAATCCGGTCTTAAAAGGGAGAGAGTCTTAAGTTCGGGGGTCTTAAATCTGTATTAGGATTATTTTTAACAACTAAAGCCCAAATGTCCCATGTTGACGTCGTCCTCAACTGATTTCAGGTACCTGTCCGAGATAGAACTGGTGACATTGCAGTTCCATCAGCTTGTTGGAGGTGTAATCTGGTTGATTCGTGACGGGGAAATCTATGTTGATGAAAGCCGCGATATTGAGTGTCCTGACACCCAGGAAACAGGTACAGTGATAGCCGCCTAGACCAAAAAAACTCTGAGCAAATCAGGTCTTAAAAAGGGGAAAAGTCTTAAAATGAGGGTAAGTACAGTGGTAATGAGGGTAAGTACAGTGGTAATGAGGGTAAGTACAGTGGTAGTGAGGGTAAGTACAGTGGTAGTGAGTGTAAGTACAGTGGTAGTGAGGGTAAGTACAGTGGTAATGAGGGTAAGTACAGTGGTAATGAGGGTAAGTACAGTGTTAATGAGGGTAAGTACAGTGTTAATGAGGGTAAGTACAGTGGCAGTGAGGGTAAGTACAGTGGCAGTGAGGGTAAGTACAGTGGCAATGAGTGGTAATTACAGTGGCAATGAGGGTAAGTACAGCGGCAATGAGGGTAAGTACAGCGGCAATGAGGGTAAGTACAGCGGCAATGAGGGTAAGTACAGCGGCAATGAGGGTAAGTACAGTGGTAATGAGGGTAAGTACAGTGGTAATGAGGGTAAGTACAGTGGTAATGAGGGTGAGTACAGTGGTAATGAGGGTGAGTACAGTGGTAGTGAGAGTAAGTACAGTGGTAGTGAGGGTAAGTACAGTGGTAATGAGGGCAAGTACAGTGGTAGTGAGGGTAAGTACAGTGGTAGTGAGGGTAAGTACAGTGGTAATGAGGGTAAGTACAGTGGTAATGAGGGTAAGTACAGTGGTAATGAGGGTAAGTACAGTGGCAATGAGGGTAAGTACAGTGTTAATGAGGGTAAGTACAGTGTTAATGAGGGTAAGTACAGTGGTGTGGTAATGAGGGGGGGGGCAGGGGTGTCCTGAAAGGGGTGTTCCAGTGTATGTGGATTTGTTCGACAGAGATGCAATACAGTGGATTTCCTGTTTCACAATTGATATTTCAATTTCTGACATGACGTTTTAGACTATAGAAGTTGATTTCATTGGTTAATGTTAATATGTTTTGTTTTTGAGTATTGTCCCTTTTTCTCTGTTTTGCTTCCTGCCCTATTTCGTCACCTGTTTTGTCTAGTATTCTTTTCTTTCTGTACTTGCCTTCTGTGCTCCAACTCACTCTTGCAACAGCTGTTCAGTTACACTAACAGTCGTTCTGGTTCTGCATCTAAAGCAAAGACATATTTTGTATTTCAGGTACCCTGGATAGATTCATTGACGTAGTGTCAGCACGCACAGCGGTTGGTCATGACTCGGAGGGGCGAATACTTATGGTTCAGATGGATGGAAAAACAAACAAAAGAGGGTATGCTGCTTATTTTTGTCTCTTTATTTGTTTGTTTTATTATTTTAATCCCAGGACCAACTGCAGCATTTGTTGGTGTTGGATTTTTTTATTTATTCATTTATTTTGTAATAGTATCTGATCGACTTTCTTCTGTCCCTCTTTTCTGTCAGTTTGTCTTTTTTTCACTCTCACCTAACACAAACGCATATTTACAATTTAGTTTGGCTTTCAACAAACAAACAAACAAGAAAGAAAATACCACCATGTAACTCTTTTTGTATTGCATTTACAGAGGAAACATTTAATTTGTTTTCTTCAGGATGGATTTACGAGAATTTGCAAAGGTTCTGAAAGAAATTGGCTTTGTCAATGCAATCAACCTGGACGGAGGTGGGTCGGCCACTAGTGTGTTGAATGATACCCTGGTCAGCTACCCCTCTGATCAATGGTAAGGGTACAGCCAATTATATATACATTTGGGTGTGCATGTGTCTGTCTCTCTGTTTGTGTTTAGACACAAAAAACAGCGTAAAATTAACATCAAGAGAAAGTGAAGGACTGTGTAAGTTTCCAGATACCATAGCCAAGAGCCCTTAACGTCAGTGTTCTGTCTGTGTGTATTCCTGTGTCTCCAAATGACAATAAGAAACAATACTGCATTTTCCATTAAAATAAGTACATTAAAATAAAATAGAAACACTGTCTGTGTGACTGTATTCCTGTGTGTGTAAATGTCTGCAAGGTATGCATGGGTGTGTTCAATTTACATCCAGTAAATATGACCGAACCATCTAAAGATCTATCCTATTTCCCCACAGCCCCAACAGCACGTGGAATTGTGCCAGAGAAGTGTCCACCATTCTCTGTGTCCACGAAGCAGAGTGCTCACCGTATCCTCACTGCTCTCACCACGGTGAATGTGTGTTGGGACTCTGTCGCTGCCACTCACCGTGGAGCGGTGATTCTTGTGAGCTGCTGGCATGCCCTGATGACTGCAGTGGTCTAGGTCAGTGCCTGGAAGGTGAGATGTTAACTAGTGTTTTCTAATACATAAAACTGGTTTATTTGTGTGTGTGTGTGTGTGTGTGTGTGTATATGATGACGAAAGGCTCCGGGACAGCTGCAACCATCATGACAGAAATCACTGAGTAGGTTTGTTGTCACTCGAATGTGTCATAGGGTACTTTTCTAAACCGAAACTTGAAAGGAGTCGTTAGAAATTGCGGAAAACAGTAGAAGTCGTATGACCATTGAAGCCTGGCCAAATTCGGCTTCTTGTGTCCTCACCGTGTCATATATATATACGGATGATGTCAGTCACTGCGTCATATGTTTATGGTGTCATTGTCCTCTGCCTTGGCTTCTGCTGCCAAGTTTCGGTCTAAGTCGGTCACGGCTAGCCGAGACACTCTCTCTCTCTCTCTCTCTCTCTCTCTCTCTCTCTCTCTCTCTCTCTCTCTCTCTCTCTCTCTCTCTCTCTCTCTCTCTCTCTCTCTCTCTCTCTCTCTCTCTCTCTCTCTCTCTCTCTCTCCCTCCTCCCATTACAACACAACCTATCTGTATGTGTGTGTTTTTATGTGCAGGCCTATTAGTCGTTTGTGTGTGTGCGTGCGCATGCATGATTGTGGAAATGAGCGTGTGTTTGTTCATTTGTTTGTGTGTGTGTGTGTGTGTGTGTGTGTGTGTGTGTGTGTGTGTGTGTGTGTGTGTGTGTGCGTGTGTGTGTGTGACAAAATACATGTTACATATGTATAGATCTTTCTCACTCTTTGTTTGGTTGCTCCTCCGTTTTTGTACCTACAGGAGGATGTCTGTGTGAGCCAGGGTGGGAAGGGGAGAACTGCTCCCTGCAGTGCAAACAAGGAAAATATGGCGCCGACTGTTCCCTGTCCTGTCAATGTCTCAACAACGCTACATGTGATCCTGAATCAGGAGTCTGTCACTGTCCCCCTGGTTTAACAGGGGCACACTGCCAGTCAGGTGTGTATCTGCTGGATACTGTGGCTGGGCGCGTTGTTTTGTGTGCGTGCTGATGTACTGACTTGCCGTTTTGTCTGTGAGTAAGATGTGGCAATTTTGCAAAAGACAGCAAGTTGCTGGGTTGTGTATTTGTAGGGGGGCTGTTGTTTGTTTGCTTGTGCTAAAAAGATTTTTGCATTTGGATTAGGATTCTTATCCGTGTTGCCTTCAACCTACCTGGTGTGTCCTACTAAGTTTACTTAACACAGGTGAATATTGAACAAGCTGGTTTTTATTGTTTCTATATTCTGTTGTTTTTTTTTGCAGCATGTGCCTATGGTTTTTACGGAGAGGGATGCAGAAGGCATTGTTCTTGCTCTGGCCAGTGTTTCTGTGACCCGGTCACAGGCGCATGCTCCAACTCTTCGTACAGCCCTGGCTATCAACAGGGTAAGCACACCAGACAGTGTTATACAAAACAATAAGTATAACTTGCCAGTCAATGAGTCATTATAGTATAGTGGAGATCATTGCCTGTCACTAAAATGGCAGGTTGTGCTGTGAAAATATGTTATGCTTATTAAACCCCCCTCCCCCCCCCCCCCCCCAAATGTCATGCTTGCTTTCCTTCTCTCTCTCTCTCTCTCTCTCTCTCTCTCTCTCTCTCTCTCTCTCTCTCTCTCTCTCTCTCTCTCTCTCTCTCTCTCTCTCTCTCTCTCTCTCTCTCTCTCTCTCTCTCTCTCTCTCTCTCTCTTGTGTTTTCTGTCTCTTTTTCCCTGGAAGACTGATCATATATCTGGTTTGGCGTGAGTTTTGTTTCATCTTTATCTTTGTTGTTGAGTGCTTTACTCTGAAATGTTTCTGTTAGGAAACGCTACCGTTGCTGAGCTTTGGTTCAGTTTTGTGTGTTGCATGTAGTTGACTTATTTGTACTTTGTGGGAAAGTACCGATATTATATTTTGTAAACACAATATTTATGCTTGGACGAGAATGCAGGTGAACTTTCTAGTCCTGTCAAAACAAGTTGTTTACCATGCTGTTTAGTCGTGAGTTCGTGGCGTTCGTTCGGATTAAGTGCGTCGGCGCTTTTTGATGTACGTCATAGAGAATGTCGCTAGTTTAGTCCATGCACGGCTCGTATAATGTAGTTGTATCGTGTTCGGTCTGGAATATTCTCGAGATTGAGTATTTACTATATATGCCAGCGCGATTTGAATGTAAAAAAGCTTCTATTTGAGTTCTGCTAGATGTGCAGTTGTATGTATGTAATGCTAAATAAATCCTCGAACTCAATTTGACGAGTTGTTTTCTGCTGCTGCGAAGACGGGCGACGTAGAATAAAAGAACACAACTATACGACGTTTGAGAACTTGTGGCAATCTCAAGTGTCGTGTAACAATTGGGGGCCAAGCCAAGGATCTACGTTCAACGCCAAGGGTTTTCCAGCAACAAGGACCAGCGTCAAGACAGTCACAGGAGGTAGCCATCAATCGGGTGTATCCTGAGGGATCAGTATTGAGACTACGGAACCGTGGATTCGGTGTGACTGGTGAAGAGTTTGGTAATCGCCGCAGCTCGGTACGGTGAGCGACGCCGGAGTGTATCGGGATTACAGAGGTTAGCTGCCGTTTGGACGAGACGGACTTCGTCGCGGAGCTAGTGCATTAATACTACGAAATACGACTGGGGTACGTCGTGTACGTATCGTGAGCAGAGTGGGCCGTCACGTTAGACGAGGAGGGTGGCAGCCTGCGTCTACGAAGGTGAACAGCGACGAGAGAAGCATCGGAGGTGCAGTAGAGACTGTGTTCTTTTAGAAGACTACATTCGTCTACGTTCGGGGCTGTGAAAGAATACAGACGAACGCACCGGAAAAGACCAGAATGGCTGAGTTCTGGGGAAAAGGAGTTGAACTGGGACTGAAAGGCAAGCAGCTGACGGAGTTCGTCGAGTCCCAGACACGACTGTTGGCGCAGCGTGAAGAAAGAGAAGCGCAGCGTGAGCGAGAAGAAAAAGAAAGACAAGCGCAGCGTGAAGAAAGACAAGTGCAGCGTGAAGAAAGACAAGCGCAGCGTGAGCGTGAAGAACGACAAGCGCAGCGTGAAGAAAGGCAAATGGAGCTGAAACGCTTAGAGCTCCAGATAGAAATGGAGACGAAGCGCTTAGAGCTTCAGACAGAAATGGTGCGTGTTCAAAATGAGCACGAGGCACCACGCCAAAGAGATAACCAGCAGCAAATGCTACACAGGGCACCGAAACTTCCAGCATTCGCTGACGGGAAGGACCAAATCGACTGCTACCTTGCAAGATTCGAGAGGTTCGCTGAGAGTGCTAGATGGCAGCGCGACGACTGGGCGATTCAACTCAGCGCACATTTGACTGGGGCAGCACTTGAGGTCTACACTAGACTCTCAAATGATGACGCCAGAGACTATAATGTACTGAAGGAAGCTCTGTTGCGTTGCTACAACTTCACTGAAAGGGGCTACCGTCAACGCTTCCGCGAATGCCAGCCATTGTCTGGAGAGACACCGAGCCAGTTTGTGGAGCGCCTGTCGTCATACCTGCAGAAGTGGGTGGAGTTATCAGGTGAAGAGCAGTCATACGAGAGTCTGCGGGACTTGATCGTGAAGGAGCAGTTCCTTAATGCCTGCCCGAAGGACCTGGCGACCCGCTTGGAAGAGCAAAAACTGCGGGGTTTGAAGGACATTACTGATGCTGCTGAGCGTTATCTCATTGCTCATGGAAGGACCCTGGGGACGTCAAAGTCATCGAAACCTTTCCAGAAGAGCGGGAACCAGGGAAACCAACCTGCCAAGGGACAAACTGAGTCCGCACCATCATCCAATGAAGGGCAGAACATAACGTGTTTCCATTGCAATGCCAAGGGTCACCGAGTCGCCAACTGTCCCCATAAGAAAAATAACGGACATGTCAATGACAAAGCGCAAGAACATCGACGGAGATATTACGACAACAAGAGGCAAACGAGTGGCTCGAACCAACAAGTATGTGCGAGCAGCGTCATACTTCCAAGGGCTGCCGAGCAAGTGGCTACACCATCGGACGTGGAAGAATGTATTTCTGATGGCCAGCTTCTACTCGCCAATGGCAAGTCAATCTCTGTCGTCGCCAGCGCAGCTGTGTCAGTGTCGAACATGCCCGTGTCGAAGGGATTTGTTGAGAAGCAGGAAGTGACTGTTCTCAGAGATTCGGGCTGCAATGGAGTCATTGTCAAAGAGGATCTGGTGCCAACAGAGAAGTTCACTGGTGACTTCAAGTGGACGCTCATGGCTGACAGCAAATGCGTGAAGGCACCAGTGGTAAAAATCCAGATCGATACTCCATACTTCACCGGAGAAGTTGAGGCCGTCTGCCTGAAGAAGCCCTTGTACGATCTACTAATTGGGAACATTGGGGGTGCGAGACGTCCTGATGACCCTGATTTCGAATGGAGAATGGGCTCAGCTCAGCCTGCTGCTGAGGAGGAAGACCCACTGCCATTCGCGAATGAAGATATCAGCGAACTGTTACGAGATGACAGAGCAACTGTGCATCGCCGCGACCAGCCGCAGGTTGTAAGCGCTGTGACGACCAGAGCCCAGGCGAAGAAGGACAAAACAACTACGCCACTCAGGGTCACCAACAGTTCTGCAACTGCTGTCGTGGACAGGAATCGGCTGATTCAGCTACAGGAAGCTGATTCGACCTTGACAAAGTACAGGAGTCGTCCTGTCAAGGAGATGACTAAGGGCGAAGGCACTGTGCACTTTGAAGTAAAGGCCAAGATCCTGTACAGAGTGTTCCAGCACCCGAGAGTCAACGGTGGGAAGCCATTACGTCAAGTTCTGGTGCCTCAACCACTTAGGCGCCAGGTGATGGAGGTGGCCCACGACTCTATTATGGGAGGTCACCTGGGTGTCAAGAAGACATCGGACAGAATCCAGGCTGCGTTTTACTGGCCAGGACTGCATGCAGATGTGACTCGATTCTGCCGATCGTGCGATATTTGCCAGAAAACCATACCTCGAGGAAGGGTCCCGAAAGTGCCGTTGCAGAAGATGCCTTTGATCGACCGACCTTTCAAGAGGGTGGCCATTGACCTCATCGGCGAGATCAAACCGCCAAGTGAAGCGGGTCATCGTTGGGTACTGACCCTGGTAGACTATGCAACCAGGTACCCAGAAGCCGTGCCTCTGAAGAAAATTGACACCGAGACTGTTGCCGAGGCACTTGTGGACATTTTCAGCAGAATTGGGGTTCCTGAAGAGATCCTCACAGACCTGGGGACACAGTTTGTCTCTGAATGCATGGAAGAGGTCAACAGGCTGCTGAGCATTCGTCACTTGACTACGACACCTTATCACCCGATGTGCAATGGGCTGGTAGAAAAATTCAATGCGACGCTGAAGTCCACGCTGAAGAAACTATGCAGTGAGCAGCCAAGGCAGTGGCATCGCTACATCAACGCCTTGCTATTTGCATACAGGGAGGTGCCACAAGAGTCCACTGGATTCTCCCCGTTCGAGCTGATGTACGGGCGGACCGTGAGAGGCCCGATGCAGATACTAAAGGAATTGTGGACGAAAGATGTGGACACACCTGAAGTGAAGAACAGTTACCAGTACGTGTTCGAGTTGCGAGAGAAACTGGAGGAGACTCTCGAGATTGCGAGAGAAAACTTGAGAAAGTCTCAGGATAGTGGAAAGCACTACTACGACCGCAAAGCCGTAAACAGGAAGTTTACACCAGGTAACAAAGTGCTGATACTGCTTCCCACTGATCACAACAAACTACTGATGCAGTGGAAAGGCCCATACGAGGTTGAGGCCGTGGTAGGGATCAACGACTACAAGGTGAATGTCGGCAAGAAGTCCAAGATCTACCACGCTAACCTCCTGAAACTGTATGTGGAGAGACCTCCGGAAGCAGTACAGGTCGCAGCAAGTGTGGAAGAACCAGCCGAACTAGACGAGTTCGATGGTGAGGAACTACTGGAGTTGGGAGACCTCCACAAGAAAGAGGGAGTGGATGACGTCAAGTTAGGACCTGACCTGACAGAAGATCAGCAGAAGGAGCTGCATGATTTTATGGGCGACTTCACCCATAGGTTCTCTGATGTTCCAGGCTCTACGTCCTTGGTCGAACATGAAGTCCACCTCACATCTGACGTTCCTGTTCGCTCAAAACCATACCCTATCCCGTTTCAGGCTCGGGAATCCTTGAAGAAGGACATCGACAACATGTTGAAGATGGGGGTCATCCGTGAGTCATCATCCCCTTACTCATCTCCCGTTGTTGTTGTCAAGAAGAAAGACGGCACAAACAGGGTATGCATTGACTTCAGGAAAGTCAATAAGATCACCGTGTTTGACCCTGAACCAATGCCGACGGCAACTGATCTATTCCGACAGTTAACCGGCAGTAAGATCTTCTCAAAGATCGATCTCAGCAAGGGATATTGGCAAATTCCTGTGCGCGAAGAGGACATACCAAAGACCGCCTTTGCAACTCCAGACGGAACGTATGAGTGCCTGCGGATGCCTTTTGGCATGGTGAACAGTGGTGCTACCCTTACGAGGGGAATGCGAAAAATGCTCAAAGGAATGAAGAATGTTGTGTACTACTGGGATGATCTGCTAGTCCACACGGAGACCTTTGCGGAGCATCTGGAGACTTTGAGGGAACTGTTTTCCCGCCTGACAAAAGCCAATCTGACCGTGAGACCCAGCAAGTGCATTTTGGGGACCGACAACGTTGACTTCATAGGTCATTCACTGAAGGAAGGTCAAAAGGGGCTTTTGTTGGAAAACGTCACCAAGATCCTCAATGCGCCACGTCCTGAAACCAAGAAGCAGGTGCGATCCTTCCTTGGATTGGCTGGGTACTACAGAGAGTTCATTCCAAACTTCGCCGCCATAACGGCGCCTTTGTCGGACATGACCCGAAAAGGATGCCCCAACCGAATACTCTGGGGACCAGCCCAGGAGAATCCCGCAGTGGGGCACTGCGGTTATGAAATTAAAGGCCCCTCCTGTTTTTGGAACCGCAGGAGCTTTCTAGTTTGCTGTTAGGTAGATTTTTGGTTCCTCTTTCCTGTCATGCTCTCTTTTTCTTCATGAATTCTTTTCTTTTTTCTGCCTTCTTGCTCATTCACCTGTATTTTTTCCAAAAATCTCTTCTCTTGCCGCTTGTCTCGCGATTCATGTATAGTTTAATCTGTTAGTGTTCTGATGTAAGTCCAGCAGTAGATAGGTTAAGCCTATTTTAACATACTGGAAACTGGTAATCTTCCAGTAGGTATTAATTTAGTTTTACTAAAGCCTGCTGGGACACAAGTAATGGGTTAGTGCATTTGTAAACAGGAATCGCTTGACAAGTGGCCCCCTTCATCCCCCCCTTCCTCGTCCTGATATGGCTCTGCGTAGTCGGCTGGACGTTAAGCAACAAATAAACAAACAAACAAACAAAGCCCAGGAGAAGGCATACCAGACCGTGCGCGACCTGATGTCACGAGACCCGGTGCTACGCCTTCCTGATACTGCCAGAGAGTTCATCTTGCGTACAGACGCATCGGACGAAGGGATCGGCGCCATGCTGATGCAAGAGCATGGAGGTAAACCGTTTCCGGTCAGCTATGCCAGCAAGAAGCTGTCAGGAGCCGAGAAGAACTACTCGACCATGGAGAAAGAGTGTTTAGCCATCGTGTGGGGAATCAAGAAATTTGAACTCTACCTCCAAGGGGTGAAATTCGTGCTTCAGACTGATCACAAACCCCTCACCTACCTGAACTCTGCGAAGTTTGTGAATAATCGTATCATGAGGTGGGTGATGTACTTGCAGAACTTTGATATGCGAGTGGAATCGATCAAAGGTTCAGACAATGTTGGAGCAGATTTTCTCAGCCGAGTATGTGATTAAAACTGTGTTCATTCTCCAACAGACTAATGTACATACCTGGATTTCAATCTGTTATGTATACATAACATGTGTACAGGTAGCGTTTCAATGATTGAAAGAAATTAGGTAAATTTCTTCTGGTGTTGGGGGTAATGTTGGGAAACGCTGCCGTTGCTGAGCTTTGGTTCAGTTTTGTGTGTTGCATGTGGTTGACTTATTTGTACTTTGTGGGAAAGTACCGATATTATATTTTGTAAACACAATATTTATGCTTGGACGAGAATGCAGGTGAACTTTCTAGTCCTGTCAAAACAAGTTGTTTACCATGCTGATTTAGTGTGAGTTCGTGGCGTTCGATCGGATTAAGGGCGTCGGCACCTTTTGATGTACGTCACAGAGAACGTCACCATTCTAGTCCATGGGCGGTTCGCATATAATGTAGTTGTATCATGTTCGGTCTGGAATATTCTCGAGATTGAGTATTTACTATATATGCCAGCGCGATTTGTATTTAAAAAAGCTTCTTTTTGAGTTCTGCTACGATGTGCAGTTGTATGTATTGAATGCTGAATAAATCCTCGAACTCAATTTGACGAGTTGTTTTCTGCTGCTGCGAAGACGGGCGACGTAGAATAAAAGAACACAACTATACGGCGTTTGAGAACTTGTGGCAATCTCAAGTGTCGTGTAACACAAGCATGATATGAACATTAAACTACAGGCGCGGCCCCGTTTGTAAGTGTAGTCTGTATTTGATTGATACAGGCATGGTATACAACAGGCCCGTGTGTAAGTTGAGCCTCTATAT
>NC_090245.1:12644557-12647057 GCF_037325665.1 Littorina saxatilis
TTATTGGCATTATCCCTTCGCCCGCATCCCATTTTTGCGTACGAGATTTTTACTGGAAGTAAAAAAATGGGGAGTAAAAATTTCGTGGAGGGAGTAATTTTTTCGTGCCTTGGGGAGTTCTTTTCTCGTACGAAAAGTGTACTCGGAGTAAGAATTTCGTACGAAATATTTACTCCGGAGTAAATTTTTCGTGGAGTAAAAATTTCGTGTTACACCGGCAGTTTATTTTGAATCCCTAAACAGAACGCTTCTAGGACATAAACATCTTTTGGTTTTCCTTTTCTGTAAGTTTATTTTTGCTCTCCGAACACTCGGAACACTCCTGAGACGTAAACAGCTTCAACGTCAGTTCCTTGAACTTATATTTTCTGTTAGTTTACAAGTGTTTCAGTGCAGGCCGGAAATCTTTTATCGTGGGTTTTTTTTTCGTTTAAATTTGATCTTCCTTTTTAATTTTTTGTGTTGGTTAATAGTCTGCAGACTGATTGGTGTAACAAGCTCTCAATTGATTATTTAGATTTTAAAAGTTAGGTCTAGCGCCAAAACGCGCCGCCCGATTGTCTTATCAGACAATAAATTCTTTGAAAATTGCTCGCTCTTTACGTAGGGCACCTAGGATGTTCTCAAGCGGTGAGTGTTCAAACGAAAGGGTGTTTGTACTGACAGTGTCTGTGATGGTTTACGGGAGGCTTACTGTGCCTTTAAGCTGATGCCTTTGTCACCGTCGGTCACTGACCGATGCCGGGTAACGACAAAATGACCGATGGCGGAGCACAGTCATGGATAGTTCATGTGGATAAATGTGATTCCGAGAGGCATGATTATGTCATGACTGATCCTTTCTGTTGATGACCGATGTCACGTTTTGTGTGTGTGTGTGTGGGTGTGGTGTGACGGTGTGCGTGTGTGTGTGTGTGTGTGTGTGTGTGTGCGTGCGTGCATGCGTGTGTGCGTGCGTGTGTGTGGGTGTGTGTGACCCAGATAATCGATTAAACATTGGCTTGAACTGTACACTCTTACTATTCTGGTCCCTTTTCTTCATGAGTTCACATTCTTGTGCTTGAAGCACACACAATGTCCGCAGTCTCGTTTCCTCCAGAGTATACTGCACTGATTTGTCTTGTCGCGGTCACCAAGACCCAAGGCCTGCAGGCCGCGTGATTCTCAACGGATTGATCCCATCAGTCTGGGCTGGCCGAGACCAAGTAAAGTTGTCGAGCTAGAGAGTCGACAGACAGAAAGGACTAGATTTAATTACAAGGGCGAGAAGTTCCAGACTCCTTTTTGTGTTGGCTGGCACTCTTGGAATAACGATGGGGGAATGGGTGTGTGTGGATGTCGAGGGAACGGGAGGGGGATGTCGGAAGTGGGGGGGGGCGGGGAGAAAGGGGTGGGGGGTGGGTGGGGTGAGTGTGGGTGTGTGTGGGTATGATGCAAACCAGCGGCGTAGAAGGAGACGTATAACCCATGTGCTTTGTATCAAAATGTCGACCCAGACTCATTTTGGTAATGCCATTAAATTCATTGAGAAAAAAAGGTTAACCGTAAAAGTTCGGGCAGACTGATTGAATTATATGAAAATATTCAATTTGTAAAAAAATAAAGATGTAGAAATCTGACATAATGCAAGGGATTGATTTTTGTTGAGCTACAGAGGTTTATTGATCATGGGTTAGGTAGAGTATCGAAAAACATTTACCTGATCATATAGGTAAATTATGTGCAAGAGAAAGTCACGTTTGGTTGTCAGTTTGATTTCGTCGTTACTCATTGCATTGCTTGTATTTTCTGTGCGAAAGGGGTACGAGGAGGAATCTCCGAATGGGAGTGGTTGGGCACCTATGTTAGGACCCCCCGCGGGTTAGGGGGAAGAATTTACCCGATGCTCCCCAGCATGTCGTAAGAGGCGACTAACGGATTCTGTTTCTCCTTTTACCCTTGTTAAGTGTTTCTTGTATAGAATATAGTCAATTTTTGTAAAGATTTTAGTCAAGCAGTATGTAAGAAATGTTAAGTCCTTTGTACTGGAAACTTGCATTCTCCCAGTAAGGTAATATATTGTACTACGTTGCAAGCCCCTGGAGCAAATTTTTGATTAGTGCTTTTGTGCACAAGAAACAGTTGACAAGTGGCTCTATCCCCTCTCCCCCCTTTCCCCGTCGCGATTATAACCTTCGTGGTTAAAAACGAGGTTAAACACCAAATAAAGAAAGACCTATGTTAGGCATATTCGTACATGTTTATGGAGCCACCCTTTCTCTTCTTTCAGAGTTTCACTCCGATTTGCGAGAAACTGATAACATTGACTTTTTAAGCAAGCAATGAGTCATTTTCCAGTGTTTTGCAATAGCTCTATCTATTTTGCTCTGTTAGTTATTTGTTGATCAAAGTTAATTTTATTCACAGGTACCCAATTGCTCCTATATTAGGACGCCAGACATACCCGATATTTAAGAAGTGTGATTACAGTAGTTATATTTACAAGACTTTCATTATTCAG
>NC_090245.1:12652057-12654557 GCF_037325665.1 Littorina saxatilis
CGAAACGCAGCACAACATACTACCTCACTGGGAGAATGCAAGCCTCCAGTACAAAGGACTTAACATTTCTTACATACTGCTTGACTAACATCTTTACAAACATTGACTATATTCTATACAAGAAACACTTAACAAGGGTAAAAGGAGAAACAGAATCCGTTAGTCGCCTCTTACGACATGCTGGGCGGAGCATCGGGTAAATTCTTCCCCCTAACCCGCGGGGGGAACCACCCCTTAAGAAAGGAAAAATTCGCTGATGTAAGCATCATGCTTAAGTACTGATCCTCAATGCCAAACAGTGTACATGTTTCACAATATAAAAAGTGAATACAGTTTTATTAAAACCAAACAACTTGAATAGATAAAATTACACCATATTATTTAAAACGAATACACTTCATAACCACAGAACCGATGGTATTCTGTGTAAGTGCATTACAAAGTGCCTGTTCACAACACACTTAACAATGCGTCATAGCACAACTGAATCAGAATAAACACTTTATCGTAAAACAAAAATTACTTAAAAGGGAAGAGCTATCGTACACTTTAGTCGGCCTCGCTAAGTAGTGACAGAAGAATGTCCGGTAAACGAACCAGCAGAAATGTCACCTATCACTGTTCATCAAACTTCTCACGTCGATTCATACATTACACGTGGACCTTCAAGCCGATCAGTATAAGACTAAGACATTTACATACTTCGGGAGTTTTCGGTATGACTCGAGTGACCACCAGGTCCGGAAGCAAGCACTCACGGGTCATGGTGTTGACAGTCTTGCCGGTGTGACGTTTTCATCTTTCGCCGTGTTGATATTTCGCTTTTCGGCCTCGTTGATCTAGCATAAACTCTACACTGAACAAAAAAACACCCTTCGATAGTACTGATTAGCGACCTTGTGTACCTTACATTCATGGGGCCAAATTTGTCCAACCAATTTTTTTAATTTAACTTAAAAATTTGATTCATCCTAAAATGTTTCCCTTTTTACTCAAGGGACGTAACCACTCGGTACACGTTTTCGAAGAATCCGATTTTGGGGGTGAAATCTATAAAAATGTTACCACCAATTTTCTTCACATGCAAGAAACTGACATGCTTTTCGTCCATAAATAATTTCACTTCTTAATTTTACCAGGAAACAACATTTCAGTCTTGAGTATATGTCGAGGGGGAAATATGTACACAGGCGAAAGATGAAATCGTGACACCGGCCAACCTGCCGCCGATGATCAGGAAATGACGTGGGTTTATGTCCTGTTAAACCTTAAGACGGGTTTGTTTGTACAATGATGCGGCGTGTCAAGTCCTTGGTAAGTTGCTTTGAAATTTATCAGTCGAGTCACGTTTCGTAAATGCACGTTTAGTTAACTTTCAAGTTTATCAGTTGAGTCACTTTCCTCAAAATCCATTTACTTTTCACAGTGACCTGCAAAGTCTCCATTCAATTCTATTGAAAACTTTCCCCGCTGATAAACCGCAAGTCACACGAAAGCTATCGACTAGAGTTACGTTAAGTTGTTATCAGTGGACCCGCTTTTAACCGGCTCAGCTGTTTGCGTTGCTTTCCTTTTCGCTTCCCTCTTCCGTGGTTTTTCCCTTCTTCTTGGCTTTGATCTCAGTTTTGCCTCCCTTTTAATTAGTAATTTTTTCTCCTTTTCTGCCCTCGTCAGTTCTCAGTGAATAATTAGTCGTCTGTTGATTCCCTGCTGCATGATTCATTTCGTGATCACAACAAAGAGTCTGTAGTTACGTGTGCTGTCTCAGAGCGTCTCTGAGTAACCGAGAAACAATGAGTCTTCATTGTACCCGCCCTCACATGACTTGAGTATTATTTTGACTTTTGGGAAACTTTCTTTCTTTCTTTCTTTATTTGGTGTTTAACGTCGTTTTCAACCGTTCAAGGTTATATCGCGACACTGTTTGGTGAATGCACAATGCACTACAGCACCCTACCCTAACAATACCAACACTGTACTCATTCTTTAGTTTATTTTCCTAATTGTTATTACTTAACTTGTGTTTTTCGTTAATTTAAAAATGAACAAAGTATTGTAATTGTCCTTGTAATAGGGACGTATTTCGCGACATATCGGCTTTGAAACGGACACAAAGACAATAATTATTATGCAAAGCTGAGAAGACTGAGACTTTTCAGTAAGCGTAAGTAATCAAGTTTTCTCTGTCTGCAGTCTGCTTGTTAACGTTCTTAATGTTGTTACTGTATAATTATAACAAAGAAATTAATAAAAACACGCTTAAACCAAGTTTTTTCTGGACTCTACTCCGGGCTCGAAGGAGGTAAACGGTGACAACTGGAAAGTATAGCCCTGTGGCAATAGCCTGGGTTGAATTGATGGGGGAGAGGAGGAGAGGAGTTTCGGGACAGGGGTGTCAGGGGAACAAAGGCGGGAAGAAGAGGGAGAAGACGGGGCGGGTTGAATCAGTGGGATTTAAATGAGGCCTCTCACAAGACACTGCAGAGAGTTTCTCAGTGTT
>NC_090245.1:13002057-13049557 GCF_037325665.1 Littorina saxatilis
AATGCGCATGCGCGACTGTTACACCGGCCAGAGCGAAACATCCTTCGATTCAATACTTTTCTGGTCCATAGTTCTTTAATCCGATGCAAATTAACAATAAGAGCTGAGCGCATGTGTAGATAACCGTGACATACAACTGTCTGTCCGACAACTTGTTGAATAACGAATTCTATCGAAAGATATTTGTGAGGTTGTGAGGGTTGCGGTTTCCGTTTCCGGTTGCCTTTTATTTTTGCTCCTGCATAGAACGATCTTTTTCTTGTAATTCTGAAGATTAGCTATGCCTGTTTTTTCCAAACCAGTATATTTTCCTTAACAAACCATTGTAGGGCCTTTTCCAATTCACATGTCCACCTGTCCCTTCATCGTTTTTACAAATCCAAACCATTGCTGCACTCGGTGAGTGTCACAACAGTGAAGAAAATGGCGCCGCCTTCGTAAGCTTGTTTCAACGTTACACACCTTGGAGCTGCATCTTGCCTCTCACTTCGACCTGGAGGTCTATTTATGTTTAGAAAGGCTATCAAGACTGACTGACTGTGAGTAAACTTTGCTTATTTCTTGAGTGCTCTCCACTCCTCGTCATTGTCAGGACCTGGAATTATCCGAGCAGACAGCACGAGAGCCTGTGGCTAAACTGAGTGAGGAAACATCTTGACACCTAACTTACACGCCGTACAGCTAACAATTATTTTTTTTTTAAGCAACAACGTTCTGCAGTAGTGTCGAATATAGAGACTACTTACCACGTTTACTACTGTTACCTGATAGAATGAAATTATGAAATTAGGTTTTCACCTTTACCAGCGATTGCTGCTCCTCTCACATGTGCCGCTGCTACTACTAGCGGCAACCATCCTCCTTACCACCAGCAACCTGCACTGGGCGCAACAGCCCCACGGCCTGAGTGTCATCATGTCAGCCCACCAGCCCAGCAACACCTGCCAGAGCAACACCTCCAACGACCTTTGTGGAGTTTGCGACCTAACAGTGAACTGGTCGCACCGAGGAATCACTTGCGACTCGTGCGGCATCTGGTTTCATGCCCAGTGCCAAGGGATTGGCACCCGGACCTACAGCAACCTTGGAGACGAGGACATCACATGGCACTGTGTGGTGTGCGGTAATGCAAATCACAGCTCCACTGCGTACGACCTCCATGGAGTTGAGCAAGAATTTGAGCTTAGCTCTGCATCATTGCCACCGTCCAGTGACGGCCTCAAGCCCCTACACTCCTCCACTCCAACAAGAAGCAGTCAGCAGAACAAACGCAAGTCTAGACCATTGCGGCTACTGAACATTAATTTTCAGTCGGTGACAGGCAAGAAGGCAGAACTCGCCAACCTCATCATGACTGCCAAACCTGACGTAATTATTGGAACGGAGACATGGCTCGACCCAAGCGTCCGAGACAGTGAATACCTGCCGCCCAATTACAAGGCCATTCGCAGAGACAGAAATAGAAGAGGAGGAGGCGTGCTAGTCGCTGCACGCGAGGACCTACAGGTTACCGCAGTGCCTGACTTCAACACCGACTGCGAGATTTTGTGGACGAAGTTGTGCACCCCTGGCAATAGAGCACTGTATATCTGTGCTTATTACCGCCCCGACGTTTCCGACAAGAGAAGCATGGAACACCTTGAGGCATCGCTGAGGAGAGGCATCAACGGCATGGGAAATGCCAACGTTGTCATCGCTGGCGACTTCAACCTCCCTGGCCTAGTATGGCCTGAGGCCACAGTAAGACCAGGATCAGCATACCCGGCCCTCCATGAGGAGTTTGTGGAACTCACATTCGACCTGGGACTGGAGCAGGTGGTTCACCATCCAACACGCGGCGGCAACTTTTTGGACCTTGTTCTCACCAACGCCTCAGACCTCGTCCCTCGAGTCGAGGTCATGCCGAAACTGGCTGACCACGAGGTGGTGTACTTCGAGTTTCAGGCCAAGGCCACCAGATCCCCGAACATCGCCCGTCCTGTCCCCCTATATGCAAAAGCAGACTGGGACAGCATGAAGACCGACATGGCTGCCCTCATGGAGAAGATTGACAGCCTTGACCCTGCCTCCCCTGTTGATACCCTCTGGACGACCTTCAGAGATGGACTCCTGCAGTCAATCAAGCAGCACATACCACACAAGACTGCAAAACACAAGCAATCCTATCCCTGGATTACACATGACCTACGCAAACTTATCCGCATACGAGACAGAAGATACAGACTTATGAAGAAGCATGGAACAGAGGATCTGAAGAAAGAAGTAAGGGATCTTCAAAGAGAGGTGCAGAAGCAGCTACGTCGAGCTTACTGGAGATACGTGGGAAATCTTTTCACCCCAACGGACTCCGAACAAAGCACGCAACCCAGCATGAAGAGGTTCTGGACCTACATGAAGCAACTGAGGTCCTCCGCTTCTGGTGTCCCACCCTTAAAAGCAGAGGGTAAACTAGTGACTGAACCCAAGGCCAAAGCAGAGCTCCTGAACGCGCAATTCAACACAGCTTTCAGCAGCGGCAAGGAATACACGCAAGCCGAGTTTGAGGAGAAGTGTAAGATGGCCACCGACTCCAACTACCCACCAATGGACGACATCCTGATCACCACCAACGGCGTCGAGAAACTCCTTGCGGACCTCAACCCCACAAAAGCGACGGGCCCGGATGGCATCTCACCAAGAGTGCTCAAAGAGCTTGCCCATGACATCGCTCCCATCCTGACTCCGATTTTCAAGCGCTCCCTTGACAGTGGCGAGGTGCCCTCAGACTGGAAGCAGGCCATCGTCACACCCATCTTTAAGAAGGGAGAACACTACAACCCTGCGAATTATAGACCTGTATCCCTGACCTGTGTATCTGGCAAAGTCATGGAGCACATACTCGTTAGTCACATCATGGACTTCTTGGAGCAACAGCTGATCCTCACCCCTCAACAGCATGGCTTCAGGAAACAACGCTCATGCGAGACCCAGCTGTTAGAGCTTATCAACGAGTTGGCAGCCAACCTGGATAGGAACGGCCAGACAGATGTCGTGGTGATGGACTTTGCCAAGGCATTCGACAAGGTGAACCATTCCCTGCTAGTCCATAAGCTCCATCACTACGGCATCAGAAACTCCACCAACTCCTGGATTGCCAGTTTCCTACATGGACGGAGCCAAGCAGTCGTCGTGGAAGGGTCAAGGTCAACCAACATCCCGGTCAAGTCAGGCGTACCACAAGGATCAGTCCTCGGACCTTGTCTATTTCTGATCTACATTAATGACTTGGCTGCGCGGGTGTCCTCCACGACTCGACTCTTCGCCGACGACACCATCGTCTACAGGCTCATCGCTGCCGCCAGCGATGATCATGCTGCCCTTCAGTCCGACCTACAACGACTAGAAGAGTGGGAGTCACAATGGGACATGACCTTCCACCCCGACAAATGCAGTGTGCTCACAGTCAGTAAGAAGAAGAAGACCTCCGCACACCAGTATACGCTGCACGGACACGCCCTCGAGAATGTCACCTCCGCGAAATACCTTGGAGTGACAGTGCAAGCAGATCTGAAGTGGGATATTCACATCGACACCATCGTGAAGAAGGCCAACCAGACCCTTGGATTCCTTCGCAGGAACCTCAAGATAGGAGCAGTCCACACCAAAGAACTGGCCTACAAGTCCCTAGTGCGACCTTTGCTGGAGTACGCATGCACAGCCTGGGACCCCTCCTCGCAGAAGAACATCGCCAAGATCGAAGCCGTACAGCGCAGGGCAGCACGCTACGTTCTCCACCGACATCGCAACACCTCAAGTGTCGGAGAGATGCTGCAGACCCTCCAGTGGCCCTCTCTTGAGCAACGCAGACGGACGTCCAGACTGTGTATGCTGTACAAGATTACCAACAACCTCGTCAAGGTCAACTGCGACGAGCTCCAACACCTTCCCAGCAGATCAAGAAGAAGCTCAAGAACAAACACCAGAGCCTTCAACAGGATCCCAAGCAAGACCGATACGAGACTGAACAGCTTCCTCCCCAGAACCATCAGGGAGTGGAATGAGCTACCAGAGGAGGTTGTCAGCGCGGCGACAGCAGCCGCCTTCACCTCCAGCGCATCCCACCACTGCCAGCACCTGTAAACAAAACCCTGTACCCTGCCCTAGGCCACCAGTAAGTAGGGTCGATGAAGGCTAGGGCAGCACCGGCAGGGGTTTAACCCCTGCAACCGCTCCGGCCGCCGGCTTGGCCTAGCCCGAGACTTGAAAATGCTGTGTGGTCCTGCCCCCCCCCCCCCCCCACCCCCCTCTCCCTGCAAATTTTTATTTTCTTCCGCAACCCTCCAAAGCGCCACTAATAGTCAGAACGTTGACCCTGGGCGTTAAATGGAAGAAGAAGAAGAAGAAAGTGTGTGAGTCTAGACGAACAGAGCCGTCTGCTAGTGGTCGCACCTTTAGCACACGTTCCGCCAGACGCCATTTTTCCTCTCTCGATTCGAACTTTCGGATCGATTGTCCTTCACTAATACACTACAAAGCAGATGTATGAGTGTAGTAGTGGAAATAAATATGAGGTACAGCTGTCTGCCCGACAACTTGTCGAATAAGAAATTATATTGAAAGATATATGTAAAAGTGTGTGACCACAGCTGATCAAAACTCCGTCTGCTAAAAACAGCTTCGATTCGAAAGTTTTCGGGGTCGATTATTCTTTTCTAAGATACCCAAAACAACGTTAAAGAAAGCGCTATTGCAGAAAACTGTGACATGCATCTACATGTCGGATAACTTACTCGATAAGGCTTTCTATTAAAAGAAATTTCAGAAATAGTGTGAGAGTGATGTTTGCCGGACGTTGTAGCCTCTCAGTGCGGACTCTTTCTTTCTTTCTTTTGTTCTTTCTTTCTTTCTTTCTTTCTTCCTTTTCTTCTTCCTTTCTTTCTTCCTCTCTTTCTTCTTTTCTTTCTTTCTTTCTTTCTTTCTTTCTTTCTTTCTTTCTTTCTTCCTATCCTTCTTTCTTTTGTTCTTTCTTTCTTTTGTTCTTTCATCCTTCCTTTCTTCCTTTCTTTTTTCTTCTTTCTTTCTTTCTTTCTTTTCACTGTGAGTATGGGGTCCTGATTTGGCCTATATGGTCCGCTGGACCCAAAAAGCAACAACTAACTAACTAACTAACTGTGAGTATATTTTTTGCTGTTGCTTTTCTAAATGATGAACGAAAGAGAATCACTCAGGAAAAGCTGCCGCCTCGAGTTCAGACAATGGCCAATATAGGTATTTGTAGTTAGGATTAAGGTTAAGGTTAAGTTGCATCGCAGATAACAATTACCAGTGTTTGATTTGTTGAGTCTGCGCTTATCTGAATACTGCACACTGGCTTTTTTCCCTGGGAGAGCAGCACATTGACTGCATCTGTCCGTCACTTCACCGACACGTAAGTCTCACCTGCCTTATTTTGTGAGTATCTGCCGTTTACGCAAAACGTTGTGCAATTTTTCTGGAATATTTTGATTTGTTAAAGTGAATATTCTCCTTTTTGTTTTTAGGTTGTTTAGTTGGTTGATTCTTTGTCTTTGTTTCGTTTTTCTGCCGTATAGTGTAATTGAAACACTGCATTTTTCTTCATAGAAACACAGACTAGTTTTTTTAGGTAGGTGGGGAGGGGGGGTGTCCTTGGGAGTTGAAAGAATCTGACACATTTCGGGAATACACTGTACCTAAATCTATACGCACACGGCACGATTCGCTCAAAAGCGCACCACAAGTATGGTTAATAATAAAATCAATGTGAGTGAAATAGCTTCAGAGCGTCGCTTCTCTCCGGTGCAGGAGGCAAAAAATAGTCCACGAGCGCCGCCTGTCGGACACCGCCCTAAATGACGCGGCGGCTTTGTGACACTAACCGAACGCGATCATTACAAAGAATGCTCGTTCTTAGCCTATTTTACCAAATTGAGCTGCGGTGGCATTATTTGCTACGCAGAACCTTTTGGTTTAACTTTAGAAGCGATCTCAGGGCCTTTTTATATTTAGTCAAGTTTTGACTAAATATTTTAACATCGAGGGGGAATCGAAACGAGGGTCGTGGTGTATGTGCGTGCGTGTGTGTGTGTGTGCGTGTGTGTGTGTGTGCGTGTGTGTGTGTGTGTAGAGCGATTCAGACTAAACTACTGGACCGATCTTTATGAAATTTGACATGAGAGTTCCTGGGTATGAAATCCCCGAACATTTTTTTCATTTTTTTTATAAATGTCTTTGATGACGTCATATCCGGCTTTTCGTGAAAGTTGAGGCGGCACTGTCACGCCCTCATTTTTCAACCAAATTGGTTCAAATTTTGGTCAAGTAATCTTCGACGAAGCCCGGACTTCGGTATTGCATTTCAGCGTGGTGGCTTAAAAATTAATTAATGACTTTGGTCATTAAAAATCGGAAAATTGTAAACAAAAATAAAAATTTATAAAACGATCCAAATTTACGTTTATCTTATTCTCCATCATTTGCTGATTCCAAAAACATATAAATATGTTATATTCGGATTAAAAACAAGCTCTGAAAATTAAATATATAAAAATTATTATCAAAATTTTTTTTCGAAATCAATTTAAAAACACTTTCATCTTATTCCTTGTCGGTTCCTGATTCCAAAAATATATAGATATGATATGTTTGGATTAAAAACACGCTCAGAAAGTTAAAACAAAGAGAGGTACAGAAAAGCGTGCTATCCTTCTTAGCGCAACTACTACCCCGCTCTTCTTGTCAATTTCACTGCCTTTGCCATGAGCGGTGGCCTGACGATGCTACGAGTAAAATGGCATTGCGTTTCATTCTGTGAGTTCGACAGCTACTTGACTAAATATTGTATTTTCGCCTTACGCGACTTGTTTCTTAGGTATTATTCCTTTGACTATGAGTTTCTCCTCAGGTGTTTGGAACTGGAAGATGTATTTGGTTACGACAGTCCTCCGTTCGAAACGCTTCGTCTGGCTTTAGTTATTAACTAGTTTCTTTACTTTTATAGCATGTTGTTATTTTTGTTGTTGTTGTTGTGTTGCTGCTGTTGTTAACGTTTTGTGTGTAACATGTCTATTTATTGTTACTCGATGACATGCACAATTATGTCTGGATGATAAAGCAATCAGTCTTTAACCTTCGTAAAGTATAACTTGTAAACGCCCAGTATCGAGTAAACGGGGCTAGTAGCTTACTTGGGGTAAAGGAACCTGCTTAGGGTATATAATACCTGGTATACGCCCACCCCTAACTTTGGATCAACGGTGTTAGGTTTAGATAAAAAAATGTACAGTGTTGCATTCGGTGCAAACAATTTCATCTGAATGAATAATGTCAAGTTACTGCGATTAAGTCACAATATTGAGTTTATGAAATCACTTCTGATTTATCTGGATAGCAATATCAAAAGAATCATCTGATGTTAAAGAGGTCGACTTGATCAGTACACATGACTACTGACTACACTCATGACATTTCAGTTTGTGCTTGTTTGTGGTGTTACGATTCTTATGTCTTGGACCGAGGGAGCATCTCGTTACTCCCCCGTATCGTTTCGTTACTCCCCCGGCTCGTTACTCCCCCGTATCGCTACTCCCCCGGCTCGTTACTCCCCCGTGCCTTTTTATTACACTTAAGTAATGCAGTTATTACTTAATTGAATTTTCAAGAGAGAGAGACAGAGAGAGAGAGAGAGAGAGAGAGAGAGAGAGAGAGAGAGAGAGAGAATTGAATTGAATTGAATTGAACTTTATTTTACAAGGATTTAGATTTAAGGCTACGCCTTTTCTTACAATCTGTCCTTGGGACGCATAGACACACAATTATATAATTAAAAAAAATAATAAAAAAATAAAAAATAAAAAAAATATAAAAAAAAATAAAAAAATAAAAAAATTAAAAATTAAAAAGTTAAAAAGTTAACCAACAATAGGAGGTCGGAAAACGTGATAATAAAGATGACGATGATGATGATGATGACGATAATGATGATGATAATGATGATGATGATGATAAAGATGAGGCATGAAGATCATACATATGTGGTTATTCATAAAATCAAATGCATACTATGCAGGTAATTATATATACAAGCTGGTGGCAATCGAACATGTAGCAATAGAGTAACAAAAATATGTTCAGAATATACAATGCACAGCATATTTTTGACGTAATACTAAGTTTGGTAAGTCAAAAGGCGTTAAACTACTCAGACATTAAGTGGTTTTTTACACATTTTTTAAAACTTTTTAATGACTTTAGGTGCTTAAAGGATGATGGAAGTGAATTCCAAACTGAAGTACCCGAAAAAGCAAGACTGGTCTTATACAGGTCAATTCGTGGAATTGGTGGGATCAAGTTGACCGACCCATATCTGTGGGTAGCTTTATTAAATAATGATGTAATGTAAATCGGCACTTTACCGTGATACAATTTATGCATGAAAATGGCTTTGTTTAACTTGAGATGCTTTTCCAGTGGAAGAAAGTTAAGCATTTTTAATTTCATATCTGTTGAGGCATTATCCTTTACGATGAGTTTGGCCGAGCGACGATAGAGAGAGTCTAACTTTTTCAAGTGGACATCACTGCTGCCAGAGAGAGAGAGAGAGAGAGAGAGAGAGAGAGAGAGAGAGAGAGAGAGAGAGAGAGAGAGAGAGCATGTTTAAAGAACTTACAACTGTCAGATCTGCCTGTACATTCGTGTACAGTACATCTTTGAAAAAAAAGTATATATTTTAAGCAGAAGAGATACGGGGGAGTAACGAGATGCTCATCTCCCCCGTATCGCTACTCCCCCGGCTCGTTACTCCCCCGTACACAGAAAATGACTGGATAACCCTGTGATAGTAAGTTGGCATGAAATATTGTTTTTTCCGGAGAAATTTTCTGGATAAACAAACAAAGAAACAAACAAAACAGCTGGACAGGGGGCGGGGGGTGGGTGGGGGGTGGGGGATAATATTTCATGCCAACTTACTATCACAGGGTTATCCAGCCATTTTCTGTGTACGGGGGAGTAACGAGGGGGCAGAGCGCTTACAAGGTAGAATACACTACATGTCCTGGGTAATTAACTGCTCTGTTCGTCAAAAGTTTTCAATTGAACAAATGTAACTGTCCAGTTAGTGAACCACTTAAAAATGTAGGCCTAATTTCTTTTTTGAAACGTGAGTATTAGATGATATGTGGTCGTCATTTTCGCCCAAACTTCTTTAGAGAATCATTGTGCCGGTATCGGTGGGACTATTCCAAGCCACAGCTATGTATTCAAGTACACAAACACGTGCAGCAACGGATACCATGACTTATTACCACCTACCAATGTTCGTTACTCAAGATAATTAGTTGAATACATTAGTTTGTTCATGATCACTGTCAGGCTTTCACACACAGTACAAACACTCTTTTGTTTAAACACTTACCGCTTGAAAACATCCTAGGTGCAGTGCCGTAGCACAGCTCCTAAAAGTGGTCCGGCCATAAAAAAAATAAAAAGGTACGGTCCCTGGCCATTATGTTCTCCTCAACTATTAGTGACAATTTCTCGCTTAACGCTGTCATTGTGCGATCTAAGTCACGACCTCCTAACACAGCGCTGAAGCTTATGAAGACGTTTTTTTTTTTTAACAAAAAACTGGTCCGGCCATGGCCGGAGTGGCCGGTAGGGCTGCTACGGCCCTGAGGTGCCCTACGTAAAGAGCGAGCAAATTTCAAAGCATTTATTTTTGCGTGGCCAGCCGGATTGTTCAGTACCACAATCGGACGCCTCGTTTTGGCGCTAGACCTAACTTTTAAAATCTCAATAATAAATTGACAGCTTGTTACACAAACATTCTTGAATCGTAAAAGAATTCTTTTTTCATCCAGACAAGATCAGTACAATTCGAAGTTTTAAAAGTTTGAAAAAAGAAAAGCCCGGAAACGTGTCACGCAACACGTCTTTCGCGTAGCAGACGATGGTTCTGCATAGGGCCAGTTTCTTTGAACGGTCAACCGCCACCGTTCAGTGCGTGTGACTCGCAGCCGTTTGTTGCGTTTTAGATTCAGAGGTACACAATAACGTGCTATGGCAGATAAGCTTACAGCGAGTCGCATTGAAATCACAAACTGACGACTAAATTGTGAATAAGAAGGAAACTGGATCACACGGGTTCACAATGGCTCAGGGGTAAGATAAACCACGCAAAAATAAATTCTTTGAAAATTGCTCGCTCTTTACGGAGGGCACCTAGGATGTTCTCAAGCGGTGAGTGTTTAAATGAAAGGGTGTTTGTACTGTGTGTAAAAGCCTGACAGTGTCTGTGATGGTTTACGGGAAGTTGTCCAGACGGGCGCAGCGGCCTGGTGGATAAGATGCCGTCCTCCTGAGCGGAAGGTCTTGGGTTCGATGCCCGGCCGCGCCAGGTGGTTGAAGGGTGGAGATTTTTTCCGATCTCCCAGGTCAACTTATGTGCAGGCATGCTAGTGCCTTATTCCCCTTTGTGTGAACACGCAAGCACAAGACCAAGTGCGCACGGAAAAGATCCTGTAAACCATGTCAGAGTTCGTTGGGTTATAAAACACGATCATGCCCAGCATACTTCCCCCGAAAGCGGCGTATAGCTGCCTTAATGGCGGCGTAAAAACTGTCATACACGTAAACGCCGTGGGAGTTGCAGCCCATGAACGAGGAAGAAGAAGAATTGACAGTCCCCAATCGTTGAGTTTTAGCTGTTCTTATCTATACTCCCAAAACTCTAAGACTAAAGGTGTTCTGACAGTATGCATTGGACTGGCCATTAACCGTTGCTAGCCGGCACCAAATCAAGAATATACCAGCGTAAAAAAGACAACCCTTCTGTACACCAAAGGTAAACACCGTAGCTATATCAGAGACCACCATATTCACCTCCCCCTCCCTCTCACCTTCTCTACTCTGACGCAAGGTCTAAAAAAAGGTAACATGTTGAAGCAAGTCTGAACATGCAGAACGGAGGATAATGCACACGAAGGGGATTTCGTCGCACAGAAAGTAAACAATGACAAACAGCCAGGTACTGTGGAAGGTAAACAAATCATAAGCATGTCGATGAATACATTTATAGCTATGTCGGTGTGTGTGTGTGTGTGTTTGTGTGTGTGTGTGTGTGTGTGTGTGTGTCTGTGTGTCTGTATGTCTGTCTGTATGTATGTATGTATGTATGTATGTATGGATGCATACGTATGGATGTATACGTATGGATGTATATGTATGCATGTATGTATGTATGTATGTATGTATGTATGTATGTATGTATGTATGTATGTATGTATGTATGTATGTATGTATGTAAGGGAAAGTCGCCAATCGCGGAACAGTCGGCCAACATGGAACACCTCAATATGCGATCAACGGGGAACAATTGTTTTGCAGAAATGTCCAGTGACATTCCTTGATATTATTCCAGCAACAAAAATGACTACCGCGGCACAAAAAAATAAAAAATGGTACGTTTTTTAAACTTTTCTTCCTTTTTCTTCGTATTTCTACCGTCTACAATTCGTATTATTACTCTGTATCTACATACGTTCACGTAAAATGTTGATTGCTGTGATAAACCTTCATAGATTTGCAATAACTTGAACGGAAAAAAAGATTTGAAACGTCACGTGTATCCAACAGAAAAACGCGAAATCCATGCAGGTGCCATGCGGCAATGATGGAACACATAAGAGAGGCAAACATGGAACAGTGTTCCAGCTTTACCGCATTCTGTTCCATCTTACCCTCATCAAACAATAAACTGCTGTTTTATTCACGTATTCAATTCCCTTTTCAGTTTTGTTGTGTTTTTCCTTTCTATAAGTTTTATTGAATGATTGATGGATTTGTTTGACAGTATTATGAGACCCGAACGGCGGTGGTTACCAGAAGAAATGGGCTGCGCTTTGTCGGCAGTGAAAAACGGAGATATGGGTTTGCGTTGCGCATCAAGAGCATATGGTGTTAATGTCACAACTCTTAAAAGTCATTTAGAAGGAAACAAACAAATTTACAAAAGAAGAAGTAAAGTTCACAGGAAGACCTTCTACGTTAACACCAGAGATAGAACTAATCAATAGCATTCTTGAAGCTGAAATAAATTTGCCAACGTCACCCCCATCGTTGTTTTTTACACTGTACATGGAGATTCTGGTCATTATGATTGCTTGGTGTCAGCAGCAAATGTAAGCTTACCTGCTGCTGATGTCCTGCAAAGCACAACCACAAGCTCGTCGAAGAGATCATCACGAAAAAACCAATCTTCTCCTTACAAGCAAAAGCTGGAGATTTCACTTGCAAAAAGGCGTGCAGGTCAACAGAAAAGAGGAAAGAATGAAGCTACAAAATCTTCTGCTCAGAGAAACAAGAGGGGAATATCTTCTGATCAGAGGGAAAAAAGGAGAACATTCTCGACGATGCGTTCTATCCCGGGGGAAAGCCCTTGGTACTGCTTCATGTGTGGCACCAACTCCCCTGAGAAGATGATACAGTGCCAGAGGTGCACACAGTGGGCACACGAGGACTGCGCTGACAGCAGCGGACAAAAGGACTTCGAAATCTGTACTTAGCAATTTTTGTGTGTCTGCAAAATCAGTTCTTAAATCTGTTCTTAGTTATTTGCTTTGAGACTTTATGCGTAATTATTTTTTACATTTAGTCAATTGGGCAGGCAGCCCTTTTATATCTATTTGTCAACAGAAGAGGGGTACAAATGAAGCTGCGAAATTTCGTGGTACTGCTTCATGTGTGGCACCAACTCCCCTGGGGATATGTTATAGTGCCAGAAGTGCACACAGTAATCACACGATGACTGCCCTGACAGTAGAAGACAAAGGACATTGTCTGCGAAATCGGTTCTTTGCCTATTTTTTAAGGTTTTGTTTTTCAGTCCTTTTTAGACCTAGCCCTTATTAATCTTTTTGTTTTACATTTAAGGCTTAAATTGTTATCCGATTTGTTATTTCCTTGGTAAAAATCAAAATATGATGTTGAAAAAAAGACATTTACATAAATTGGCTTAATCAAAATGTTATGACGTATTTATTTATCTTGTGTGTGTGGTAAAGTGTGCTTGTTTGTGTGTGAATGAGAGTGTGTGGGTGTATATGCGTGTGTGAGACACAGACAGAGCTAGAAAAAGAGTCAGGGTGTGTTTGTATGTGTTCCGAGTTTGACAACACAGTGTTCCACTTTACACACCCATGCGTCCAACTTGGAACAAATGCAGACATTTTTATTATGATCAGTCTGATGACTTGCGTGATTTTTATTTTATTTTTTTGTGGTTCGTTTATTTACTGATAGAGTCTAGTATGTGACAATATAAAGAACGCTTTGCAATATCCATATTTTTGTCTGGTAGCGACTTTCCCCTATGTGTGTACAGCATATGTCTGTATGTGTACGTCGTGCGCGCGCGTGTGTGTGTGTGTGTCAATTTCACTGCCTTTGCCACGAGCGGTGGACTGACAAAACTACGACTATGCGGTCTTGGTGAAAAAATGCAGTGTTTTCAGTTTCATTCTGTGAGTTTGACAGCTTGACTAAATGTTGTTATTTTGCCTTACGCGACTTGTTTTTACATTTAGTCAAGTTTTGACTAAATGTTCTAACATAGAGGGGGAATCGAAACGAGGGTCGCGGTGTATGTGTGTGTGTGTGTATGTGTGTGTGTGCGTGCGTGCGTGCGTGTAGAGCGATTCAGACCAAACTACTGGACCGATCTTTATGAAATTTTACATGAGAGTTCCTGGGATTGATATCCCCGAAAAAAAATTCTGTTTTTCGATAAATACCTTTGATGACGTCATATCCGGCTTTTTGTACAAGTTGAGGCGGCACTGTCACGCCCTCATTTTTCAACCAAATTGGTTGAAATTTTGGTCAAGTAATGTTCGATAAAACTCGGACTTTGGTATTGCATTTCAGTTTGGTGGCTTAAAAATTAATTAATGACTTTGGTCATTAAAAATCTGAAAATTGTAAAACAAAATATTTTTTTATAAAACGATCCAAATTTACGTTCATCTTATTTTCCATCATTTTCTGATTTCCAAAAACATATAAATATGTTATATTTGATTTAAAAACAAGCTCTAAAAATTAAAAATATAAAAATTATTATCAAAATTGAATTTTCGAAATTAATTCAAAAACACTTTCATCTTATTCCTTGTCGGTTCCTGATTCCAAAAACATATAGATATGATATGTTTGGATTAAAAACACGCTCAGAAAGTTAAAACGAAGAGAGGTACAGAAAAGCGTGCTATCCTTCTCAGCGCAACTACTACCCCGCTCTTCTTGTCAATTTCACTGCCTTTGCCATGAGCGGTGGACTGACGATGCTACGAGTATACGGTCTTGCTGAAAAATTGCATTGCGTTCAGTTTCATTCTGTGAGTTCGACAGCTACTTGACTAAATGTTGTATTTTCGCCTTACGCGACTTGTTATATGCTGACGTGGATTTTCGATCCTTTTAGTCTGTCATTAAACATCGTATAGCAAGTCACTCAGAAGAAAAACTGCAGTTTCGTTGTGTTTCTTTAAACCCGAACACATGTAAGAAGTCTTACTTAAGAAATAGTTTTCCTATTGTTCCCAATCAAATAAGCGAAGGAGGAAAAAAGATCCTGGTCACTGAAAACCAAACATTAAACTGGTTAGACATGATGAAGATGACATTACCGTTAAACGCGGAGCTGAAGAGGTCACACGGACCACACAACAACAGTCCGATCTCAAAATAGAAAGTTATGATGGTTTCCTCTTCGAGCAAATCTCACACATGCTACGCGCTTCGTTCAATAATTTATTTTCTCGGTTTGCTCAATAGATCTCTGTGATGTCTCAATAAATAAAATGATAATGATAATAATAATGTCGCCCCGACAAGTCGAACGCCGTACGTTAGCGTGAGAGATAAGCGCTCTAATTTCTGGGCCTATCCGTATGCTGCTATATGGAACACTGTGCTTGGGTATAAAACCTCTCGCTGCGCTCAGCGATAAAGCGGTCACCCATGCTTTGTTTCAGTTAGAACTCCATCTTCTAAGAAGCGATGTTTTTGAAGTGTTGCACCAGATTTAAGCATCAGCATATCCACATTCACACGAAATTGGTGATGAATCGGTCAAGAAACGCTGGAAGTATAGGCAAAGGAAATGACGTGTGAGCGCTAAACCGTGTAAAACCTCGGTATTCACGAAGCGATTGGCTAGAAATGGTAACCACAGATATGCCATAAACAAAGAATTTGTAAACTTCGAAGCTGAAATGCAATCTCATAGTCCGGACTTCGTCGAAGATTGCTTAATCAAAATTTCAATAAATTTGGTTGAAAAATGAGGGTGTGACAGTGCTGCCTCAACTTTCACAAAAAGCCGGATATGACGTCATCAAAGACATCTATCGAAAAAAAGGAAAACTTGTCTGGGGATATCATACCCAGGAACTCTAATGTGAAGTTTCATGAAGATCGGTTCAGTAGTTTTCTCGGAACCGCTTTATACACACACACACACACACACACACACACATACACACACACATACACATACACACACACACACACACACACACACACATACACACACACATACACATACACACACACACACACACACACACACCACGACCCTCGTCTCGATTTCCCGTCCATGTTAAAACATTTAGTCAAAATTTGACTAAATGTAAAAAGGTAACATATCGAAGCAAGTCTGAACATGCAGAACGGAGGATGATGCACACGAAGGGGAGTTGGTCGCACAGAAAGTAAACAATAAAAAAAACAACCAGGTAATTAATGCGGAAGATAAAAAAAAGCATAAGCATGCAGATACATAAACTTACATATATGTCGGTCGTGGTACTAAGCTGTGTGGGATTCGGCTGACATGGACCGTAACTTGTAAAGAAACCAGACGTAAGCAAGGTTGGGGAACTGTTCCGCACCATATTCCACAAACTTTCTATTCTCTCTCTTTTTTTTTTTGCAAAGCAGGATTGAACCACTGTGATGAGCCTGCTTACATTATTGACACGTGGTATCTACACTTTGTCACACACACACACACACACACACACACACACACACACACACTGACGCTCTTCAACATGGGGCGGTGGGAGGTATGTAAGGTGTAAAAAGGGTTGATGACGGTTTGGGATGGGGGGTGTTTTCAGACCGAGGTGGGGGAAACATGCAGCTTATGACACAATTCGAATCTGTTTAATTAAAACGCCAACTTGATTGAATTACACTCATTTTTCGTATTCGCATTTATTACACAAATGTGGATTACAAAGAGCTATTGACGTGGAAATGAAGCGTCAGGTTAATGAAACTGCTCGTGCAGGATTACTTCAGTGGCTGTGCCACTATGGAAAACCAGTGCTGCCCAGCTACCTATGTTTGATTAGTCGAACCTCTTCGGATTAGAATACTGCACACGTCTCATTTTTGATGACAGGCCTGTGACGCATTAACTTGCTGTGTGTTTCTTCAATCTAACGACGAGTTGTAGCCTGCAAGACTTGTTCGAGTTTTGTGAGTTTCTGTAAAACTCTCTCTGTCTCTGTCTCTGTATCTCTCTTGCACGTGTAAAGGTAAGCGAAAAGTACCATTTTTTCTCTCACGAAACTCACAATGTCGAACACCATAGATCTGTTCAGCCTTTTACACGGAATTAGAACATATCCTTATAAACTCGGAGGCAAAAGAAACGCAAATTAAGGATGCGTTAATTAAACCTTTATGGACTTGAAATAAAAAGAAAATAATGATACTAGCATGTTCTGCACGTGTTGTTTTAGCGGTCTTATCTTGTCAGAACCGTGTTTGCCGTTATCTGGGTCACACGTGAGGTCTTGTTGACGGGGATCCCAAACCGTCATGGGGACCACTTTCAGCACATGCACAATGTGGAAAAGCAGCTTTTCGTGTTCAGAGTGTTCAGGCAAGCTGTACCGTACTCACAAAACTGTTACAACATTCATTTCTGCGACACAGGCGCGATGCCGAGACTATCACCAGATCAGCGCCAACAGGCGATCGGGAGACTTGATGCCAGACAATCAGTTCAGCAAGTTGCTAGGGCATTTGGAGTAAATGTCACCACGGTTTATCGCCTGCAGCAACATTTTCATGCCACTAACAGTACCTGCAACTTACCAGGACGTGGCAGACCCCGGGTAACAACAGCCCGACAAGATCGCCATCTTGTCCATCAACACCAGCGAGATGCATTCGAAACTGCCGCCAACACAGCCCGTAACACATTTGGGGTGCATGGACAACCCGTCAGTGCCAGAACTCTACGCCGACGCCTTGGTGGGCAGAACCTGGTAAAGCGGCGTCCTGCTCGACGTCCTGTCTTGACAGCTCAGCATCGCCTGGATCGTCTAGCCTGGGCCCAGCAGCATGCCCACTAGCGCCATCGGGACTGGCAGAGGGTTCTATTTTTGGACGAGAAGCGCTTTTACCTGGAACCTGGCGATGGGCGTGTCCGGATCTGGCGAAGACCTGGACAGCGGTTTGCTAACAATAACATCCTGCAGCATGATCGATGGGGACGTGCCAGCGTCATGATATGGGGCGCCATTGGTGTCAATTAGCGAGTGGGACCTGTCGTCTTTCAGAACGTCGGCCAAGGTCGTGGGAATGGTGTCAATGCAGACCGCTACATCAATCAAGTCCTGCGTCCCTATGTGGTTCCATTTGTCCAGAGGTACCGGAACTGCCTGTTCCAGCAAGACAATGGCCGTCCCCATACTGCACGTGCTACCCAGGACAGGTTGCGTCAGAACAGCGTGAACATTCTGCCTCATCCTGCTCGATCTCCGGATCTCAACCCAATCGAACACTTTTGGGACATCATGCAAAGAAGGATTAATGCCCTTGCCAGGAGACCCCGCACAGCAGCAGAACTGCGTGCTGCCGTGACCCAGGTGTGGGCTCAGGTCCCTCAGCAGCAAATTAATCACCTCGTCCTCTCCATGTACCGGAGGTGCGCCACAGTCATCAACGCCCAGGGAGGAGCAACACGCTATTGACTTTCAACAGTCTTCAAACAGTGTTCAGTGGAACATGGCACGTCATGCTCTCATCCCAATACACTTTTCCGTATGGTTTTTGTATCGGTCAATTCGTTTCCTTGTTATTGTTAACCCGAAATAATTAATGCGACATTAAAATTCATGGGTAACCCATCTTCACTGCAGCATTTGCGTTTCTTTTGCCTCTGAGTATACTTGAACACAAAAGTCGACAACCTGGCTGCATTCCATACCGGCTTTCTACATTATTTTTCAAGTTGACATTGGTGCCCGTTACGAAATCAATTCCACACAAAACAACCACTCTGCACAAAAAGCAGCTAAAGTGTTAACATTTGGTATGTGTTCAAGTAGGAAGGATGCTCTTATCGCATGTAAAAACCGTGACAGAGCCATGGCGGTTGACATAATGGGTTAAGCGAGGATGGTCAGTCTCCACAACTCGAAGGGATTATTCACGCCCGGGGAAGTGTTACGGCAGAAAAGTCGCCGTGTGGTACGGCAGCACTCTACAGTCCGGTAGTCAACCAGGTTTCGAGCGCGAAAAGTGCGTAACTTAAAAGTCTGCCACAGCTGAGATCTGGACCGACCTCGTTTGAACGTGTTCAAAATCTCTTAAATCTACAACTTGCCAAGGGGCAGGGTGCATGGTAGCCGCTTATATTAGCTTTGGCTATTCCCTCAGGGGGGGGGGGGGGGGTGTAAGGGGGAGACACACTTCCAGGTTACACAATTCTGTGGAGAGAAAACATGAATCAAAAGGGTAATGTCATAGCTCGTGTTTTTTTCTCAGCAAAAAATGTGATATGTTGCTCTTTCCGAGTGTGAAACAAGAAAAATCAGAAAGGGTAAAATACACTATCCACGTGGTTTAGCTTGTGTTCACTGATATTATTATGGAGCATTTCATATACTTTAATTATGCTGATTCTCAGAGTACTGCAAGTCTTGAGTTAGCGCCCTTTTGCCGACTCAGTGATTCGCGTCCACAGTCTTGGTGGTATTTAGTCCGTGCTGGCCGAGATTCTCAGCTATCTTAAGTAGAATTTGAAGTCAATCAGAAAACAAGAGTTACAGACTAAGCTGTATCTTTCAATATAGCAACGCGACAGCAACGAAAAGTGCAGATCCGATCGAAATAGTAGAAGCAACGTACACGTGTTTCCATATGCGCGACGCGACGGCGGCGTGGCGCCGACTGGCCGTGCAGCGGTTCGACGGCGAGATTTTGTTTGCCCCATGCCCAGCCAAAGTAACAGCAGCTGCCGCGCGGCGTTCCCGCCCAAAGTTGGCGTGATCATATTCTTTCGAAACAATCAAAGACCCCCCACAACCATGTTTTACTTTAATACATTTTGACTGTTTTCCTACTAATACATGCATTCCCTGAAATGCACATCGTCGGGCAAGAATTACTACAAAGGTTGGCTAAGGCAACGGGTTCGTTCCAAGTTTGGTTTGCATTTCGTTGAAATAAAGGCGGTTTGTATCCATTTCATTTCTCGTTTTTTCACGTTGGTCACCAACATAAGTAGCTTTAGATAAGCAGGGTTGTGTGAGTTTTTGACCGATTGATTTCAAGAAATCAACCAAGAAAGAAAACAATCCTAAAGAAATTAGTTGGGGGAATGTTACCGTTTTTTTTTTACCCCGACTTTAGATGAGATACACAATTAAGTGTATGAGTGTTTAGGTGGTATGAACCCTAACACGAAACAGTCAGCGGCCGTAGCAGAAAAGCGCGGCTGCTGTATCAGTGCACTGTTGGCGGCCGTAACTGCTAGCACAGCGACGCGTACCTAAACAATACACGTGCTCTTTTCCTCAGCCGATGAAACAAACAGACTTGCATATTGGGACACTGCTATTAATCCTCATGCAATCATGAATCCGCTGAGAACAAATCAACTTTTCTGGCTTCGATAATTACGACACAGTCATAAGTTTGGAAGTTTCACACTTTTCGCGCTCGAAACCTGGTTGACTACCGGACTGCAGAATGTTGCCGTAACACACAGCGATTTTTCTGCCGTAACACTTCCTCCGGCGTGTTATTTCTTCTCAGAACTTTTCCTTCTTAAATTTTGTTTAAAGATATGACATTATTTTTATTATTAGATATCCTTCATTGCAGACTTTTCCTCAAACAGATCAGCATCTACGCATATTGGCTGAAATAGCGGAAGCTGGCGGAGCATTGACGACAGACAATGGCACACTCTTGTCGTTAGTGAAGAAGGTGAAGTCAGATCTCGACAAACAAGATACCTTGGTTCTTGAAGCACAGCAACTCGTTGACCTGCAATCAGCTATGTCTCAACTAGGTAAACATTTATCTTATTTTTCCCCCTGAAGTTTGGTGTGCCTCAGGGATCAGTTCTGGGCCCATCCTTTTTACGTTCACATACATCCCCTTTCGCAAGTCATCCAGCGACATAATTATGTTTGATTTCCACAAATATGCAGATGACACGGGAATACAGAAAGCTGCCCCTCCGGTTGATTTCCAAAAACGTACTGATGATACCACACTGTGTGTCCAGGACGTAAAAACATGGATGAACAAAAATAAATGACGACAAAACAGAAGTCATGGCAGTAGGCAGTAAACATAGTCTGAAACAGGTATCGACCCATAATCTGGCCCTTGGTGAAGACTTGTCCCATTTCTGCAGTAAAATACCTGGGAGTCTACCTTGATCAGGACCTCTCCATGAATAAACAAATTTCCCACCTCTGTCGGTCCTGCTATCTCCATTTACGCAAGATCAATATCATTCGCCCACTCCTCTCAGTTACTTCTACTACTCAGCTAGTCTCCTCTCTTGTCCTGTCTAGGCTTGATTATTGCAACTCTGTTCTTTCTGGTGTCCCCTCAACCCTCCTCAGCCGCCTCCAAAAGGTTCAGAACTGTGCTGCTAGAGTTGTGCTTCGTAAGCGCAAAACACATCGCGCCACACCTCTCCTCAAAAAGCTCCATTGGCTTCCCGTTGATGCCAGGGTGGAGTACAAAATTGCATGTCTCTCTTTTAGGCACTTTGAGAACACCCTTCCCCCATACCTATCATCAGTACTGAGCATCTACGAGCCCTCTCGCTCCCTCAGGTCCAGCTCTGAAAAGCTCCTCAAAGTACCAAAATTTAAACTGGAAACGTACGGAAAGAAATCCTTTAAATATTAGGCCCCTTCTGTTTGGAATTTACTGCCCGCTGACCTTCGCAGTTGTTCTTCCCTATCTCAGTTCAAATCAAAACTTGGGATTTTGAAATTTTTGCATTTCTGCAATCTACTAAATGTGGTTCATCTATTCTGTAAATATACATTTCAGAGATTCACTTTGCAAATATAATAAAAATGAGGTTTTATAGCACAAACAAGAGGCGAAGCCATCAAGGCTCACGTAAGAAATCGACAAACAGTAACACAAACTCAATCACTCCGTCACACACACACACACACACACACACACACACACACACACACACACACACACACACACACACACACACACACACACACACACACACACACACACACACACAGAACGAGCATAGGTGAAACTGTGCAAGAAAGCGAGACACTAGATCTAGATCTGTCTGTCTGCATGTAGCCTACTTACAAGGACACGACTGCCAACTAGTCTCGGCGCGCTCAAAATAATAATGACCGAGACTGTCAGTACTTCCTTCGCGTGACGTCTAACCCTCTTACGTCATAATGTGACGTCAATGTAATGTGACGTGTTCAAATGTTAGAGTTTCTACCACAGACATACACACACGCACAGACGCACGCACGCACGCACAGACAGACAAAGTTACGATCGCATAGGCTACACTTACGTGAGCCAAAAACCCAGTTGCTAGGGATTTTTTGCAAATTTACTCCTGTTACTTTAACACCTGCTTTTCTCAAAATGGCCGCTGGACTTTTAGCAAACTTTAAATCGCTATATCTCATCAATGCTGAACAATAGACACTTGTTTTAAAGACCATCTGAAACTTGTTATCTTCTCTTTCAATAGATACCAAACAGTCCAAATTAAGAAATGACTATTCAGTTTGTTTGTTCATTAAAGTTGTCATTATAATCGAATTTTCACTAACAGATTTAAAGATTGTATTGTAATCTGTATCATCTCTTGAATCAATTATCTATATCTATATTCGGCTTGTGTCTGTCTGTCTGTTTGTGTGTTCACGATTCACGGCCAAAGTTCTCGATGGATCTGCTTCAAATTTGGTGGGCATATTCAGGTAGACCCCGGACACAATCTGGTCGATGAAAATGTTCAACACGTGCTCTCAGCGCGCAGCGCTGAACCGATTTTGGTTTTTATGGTTTTTCTGTACATCCATTCCCAGTAACTCTTCCTTATCTTCTCCAGTGTTTTCCGCGTTTATCTCCCTTCCTTCGTGTGGCGTCAATCGCGGGTACCCGGCGAAGCCGGCGTGCGTTGCGCAACTCACCCGGCGAAGCCGGGTACCCGGCGACTCCGTCTCGCGATCATCCCGGCGAAGCCGGTACCCGGCGAAGCGGGTAATCATCTAGTATATATATATATAAATGTACGTCCGTATTTTTTTTTCTGTGATATATTGTATGTTATGATTTTTTGCAATGATGTTTAGCCATAGTCCGTGATACGCGTAGGTGTGCGAGAATATGTAAGCGCAGTGCTTTAAAGATGTCCATGTGGGAATGTGTAAGTGGGCGTAGTCGAATGTCCATGTGGGAATGTGTAAGTGGAGCATATAAGAATGCCCATGTGTGAATGTGTAAGTGGAGCGTATAAGAATGTGTAAGTGGAGCGTGGTCGAATGTCCATGTGTGAATGGGTAAGTTGAGCGTATAAGAATGTCCATGTGTGCGATGTGTAAGTGAGACATGGATGTGTTCATGACTGAATGCGTAAGCACAATGCAAGGAATGGCCAGAAAGGTATGTGGGAGGTATGTGTATAACCTACCCTGTTATATAGTGCTATATGTCTTATGTAAAAACAATGTCCTGTTTGTATTATTGTTATGTACCACGCCTGAATTTCTCTATGAGATAATAAAGTATTCTTATTCTTATTCTTATTCTTATGTACATTATGTTGTGATTGGATAGAAAACAAGCTACAGAATCGAGAAAATTCGTTTTATATCAATTTGGTTTATTAGTCTTGTGTTACCAAGACAGCACTATCTCGGCCTCAGGGTTTCGGACAGCTTATTATTTACTATTTGTTACAAGACTTTGTGAACAAATGGAGTGCGTTTATTGTCATTGTGTAAAGCCATCAGATTAATACATTTATTGATTTCACTTCAAGCAACTTGTTTGTAGTTGCTGTTGTAGTTGTAGCCACTCTATAAAATAGCCGGAATTCTGGCTTCCAGAATGGGAAAATGCACTTAATTGTGACAATTCGAAAATAGAGTGAGGAGAAAGAAATAGTGGAATCTGATATAATGCATCTTTTTTTTTTCTTAGAGAAACAATAGAAATGGCTAGCGCTACACTTAGGCTACCACATGCCTTGGAACACATTGAGTCTTTTAGAGTCGTGTGTAGAAGAGATTTCGTAGAGACAGATAGCTGGCCAGTATAATAGACGAATTTGGAAATAACTCTGTCGGGTTTGTACTGGTTGAGAAAGAATGATTACCCTTGCTTTTGCTCTGACAAATATTGACATGTGCTTCCTGTTCACGTGTTTGAGACACATCCTCTTGCTAGTGACTGGCCTGTAAAGTTTCCCCACGTGACTTTATTTCCCACGTGATACTTTAAAAGGCCAATAATTGAATTTCTTCTTAGAATAAGCTGTACTAATTTCGCGCATGATTTTCAACACTTTTAAAAGCACATAGACATATTGCGCCGCATGAGTTTAACCATTGAGAAAAGAGCCTGACCCCACAATGTTGTTTTTCTCACACAGAAACAATGGCCAGTGAACCAAAAGACTGCACTGAAAAGGTAAGAATTAAAACTGTAGTGATACTTCAACGGAAATGTCTTGGCTGTTTTTCAGATTTGAAGTACAATCTTTTACGCCGCTGTGGTGAAATTATCAGAAACAAGAGGCGAAGCCATCAAGGCTCACGTAAGAAATCGACAAACAACAGTAACACAAACTCAATCACTCCGTCACACACACACACACACACACACACACACACACACACACACACACACACACACACACACACACACACACACACACACACACACACACACACACACAGAAAGAGCATAGGTGAAACTGTGCAAGAAAGCGAGACACTAGATCTAGATCTGTCTGTCTGCATGTAGCCTACTTACAGGACACGACTGCCAACTAGTCTCGGCGCGCTCAAAATAATAATGACCGAGACTTTCAGTACTTCCTTCGCGTGACGTCTAACCCTCTTACGTCATAATGTGACGTCAATGTAATGTGACGTCTTCAAATGTTAGAGTTTCTACCACAGACATACACACACGCACGCACGCACACACACACACGCACAAACGCACAGACAGACAAAGTTATGATCGCATAGGCTACACTTACGTGAGCCAAAAACTTGCCTTGAAACTTTATAAGTGTTTGTGAGTGTTGTTTTTGTTTCTGTCTTACTTTTTCGCCACTGAGATTGGTACATTTTTCATTCATTTTACGAATAACTTCACTTGCCAAACACGCAGTTTCTGGAGAAACAAAACCCAACGTATAAAACATACATTGACCGTATAGCCCACCCATCCACCACATTCACACACACACACACACACACACACACACACACACACACACACACACACACATACACACACACACACATAAAACACACACACACACAAAACACACACACACACGAAAACACACACACAGACACACACACAAACACACACACACACACACACACACACACACACACACACACACACACACACACACACACACACAAAGAAAGTCATGTCATAATTATTAAGTATTCAAAGTCTGAAATTTGGAGATTCGCGCAAAACTTTGCTTCGCACAACTGAACGTTTCACTGAATGTCATAATGTTGACAGTACGTGATCTGAGTTTTATATTAAACCGTTTATAACTGTCGACTGTGTGTTGGGGAATTATGAACATGGCCAGGAAAGGTAAAAAAACTGACAGTTAGGTGGAAACAACTAACTGCACAGGTGAGAAAATCTAAATAAACTCAATCTTGGGCAGCAATAGTGTCTGGGAGAAACCAGTGAAATATTCCATAACTGTTCAAACGGCTTGAGTTGCGAGAATTAGTGACAAACAACTTAGATGTATATAGAAAGCCTCGACCGGTTGGAGCATCAATTTCCATTCTTCGAGCTAGACTGTCAATTACGATTTTACGAGTACGACTTTTTAATGTACGTATTGGATGGAAACGTGGTCAGTGAAAACAAAAACAGCAGCTATTTTCATGTGGTAGTTAAACAATTCGAAAACAACGACTGTTTGGTTGAAGCTGCTTGACCATCCCAGTCCCGACATCTTAACATGGTATGGTTTTATGATCAAATTCGCAGCGCATTTCCAGTACCAATGAGTCAAAAGCAAATATTTTGGTAGCTGTTAGTCGTCACTTTGTATGCCTTGCAAGTCCGCTTCTTGCAGAGCTTGTACATATTCGCTTTCTCGCTTTCTCGCGGCCTATTTTCAGGTATAAAGAGCGAAGGACACACAACTAGATACTAAGAGTTTGAAAGGCTGAGGCACGTAAAAATATTTTGTATTGATTTTTCTTTTGAGCGATCCAAATGCGCCACTCTATATTTATGTCTTCCGATATACACTACTTATAGCATCCCCCTGTATAAACACCATCACCTCGTCTAAATTCCCAGTTTATCGGAATACATTGAACAGTCTTAACCAGTCGTTCTGTTGTAGGTTTTCAACGACCCAATCCATGGAAACATGGGGTTCCCCAGTCTGTGTGTGAAGATCATCGACACTCCCCAGTTTCAACGTCTGCGCTACCTCAAGCAGTTGGGTGGTGGCTATTTTGTCTACCCTGATGCCAGCCACAACAGATTCGAACACAGTCTTGGGTGAGTTTGCGCTGTGTGTGTGTGTGTGTGTGTGTGTGTGTGTGTGTGTGTGTGTGTGTGTGTGTGTGTGTGTGTGTGTGTGTTTGTATGCATGTGTTTTTGTGTTTGTTTGTGTTTGTGTGTGTGTGTATGCGCGAGCATAATTTGAACACGCATGTTTTGTGACTAAGTATATGCAACCAGACAAACACACGCACGCACGCACGCACACACCCACACACAACAACAACAAAAACACACACGAGCAGAAGTACGCGGGGAGACTTAAAGGATTTCTGTTTTTTGTTTTAAAGTGCATGCTTTACCTTTTTAATTTTTAAGTTGAACTTTTTGTTCAGGGTGTGTCACCTGGCAGGACTGCTCGTGACAGAGCTGCGAGACAGACAGCCGACGCTTGAGATCACGCCGCAAGACGTCCTGTGTGTTCAGATTGCTGGCCTTTGTCATGACCTTGGACATGGACCGTTTTCTCACGTTTTCGACAACAAGTTTATTCCTGCGGTGGAAAGAGAAAAAAAAGAAGAAAGAGAACGAGAAAGAGAAAGAGAAAAGGAGGGTATTCCTGCGGCTGAAAGAGAAAAAGAAAGAGAACGAGAAAAAGAACAGGAAGAAAGAGAAAGAGAACAGGAGGGTACTTCTGCGGATAAACCAAAACGATGGAAGGCAATGCTGTTTTTCTTTTTCTTATTTCTTTCTCGAAGGCTTACCATATTTGGTCAGCAACATATAATGTTATATTCTGTTCAAGCAAACAAACAAACAAATAAAGAATAAACAAACAAACAAACAAACAAAGAAACAAATAAATAAATAAACAGAATCACGAACAGTCGGTTACGGACCCACAGAAAAAGCCTACTAAACAGAGAGATGAACAGACGAGAGAAGCAGGTCAAAAAGAATAACCAGATATGCAAATAAACAAAAAAACTTGAAGAGTTATGGCGTGTTGTTGTTCCTACTACGTACTATTAGTGCAGGTATATAATCTGTGGCAACACATGATTTGTAAGGTTGTCACTGAAAATCTAGACGTGTTTTCTTTTGTATTACAGAATACTTAAACTTTGCTGTAGTAATTGTTTTCTCTTGTAATTTGGATTTTAGCACGAGGACGCATCACTGGCTATGTTTGACCACATGGTAAAGGAAAACAAACTGGAAGAAGACTTTGGCGAATGCCACTTGACGCCCCTTCACAGAAAGTTCATCAAGGCTCTGATTGTGGGAGAACCAACAGAAGAGGTGATTCTACTTATATTTGTCTCAAGACTTGATCCTTTGCCTCTGTTAGCAGAGTGTGTGTGATTCGTTGTATTTCTCAGTCTAGCAACGCAGCATATTTCTCTCGCAACAGAGCCTCGATCTGAAGTGCTCTGTTTTATTTACACAGTACATTGAAATAAATTCTGCAAAATTATAAATGTTGAGCCACGATCGTCTTGCTGGTATTCATATACAATAGATACATTTTTTATTTTGTCATTAGGTGAGGAATTACATGCATAAAGACAATCATGTCTATTAAATGCAGACTTGTAAGTGTTGATGACAACTGTCTACCTTTCTTCACTACCCGAAATGGGCCCTCGAAACACAACACATTTACCTGGCTATTGATAATCAATCTGAGATCGATTTGACATTATTGGTGGCCACTGAGTTATAATAGGTGCGTACCTCTACACTACTCGTCATAAAAAAACTACACACATACATTTAGCTGTAGATCTTTGTGATGCGGCGAACTATATTAAAACCATTGTGGGAAAGCTGTTCAATGGCACTCATCAATCAATCAATCAATATGAAGCTTATATAGCGCGTATTCCGTGGGTACAGTTCTAAGCGCTTGTCGAAGAGTTGTCAACACAGGACTAACAAAGAAACTAACATCTACAGACGGACACGAACCCTATCACACACTAGCAAACCCTGATAAACATACAACAAACAACTGTTTAACAACAATGTACACATCAATAGCTAGGTCCAAACAAAATAATATTAAACACAAAGAAAACACTCATACACTATATTCGATTTTCAATACACGACTCAAAATCTTTGGGATAAATCAAAATGAAAAAAATACAAGTATATACTATATATATATATATACGACTTGTGTCTGTCTGTGTATCTGTGTATTTGTGTATTTGTGTATTCGCCATGCACGGCCAAAGTTCTCGATGGATCTGCTTCAAATTTGGTGGGCTTATTCAGAGAGACCCCGGACACAACCTCATCGATGAGATATTTCAATACGTGCTCTCAGCGCGCAGCGCTGAACCGATTTTGGTTCCACCTCAGCTATTTTGGTTCCACCTCAGCTACCCGGGCCCCCATACCGACACACCATAGCCGCTACACCACATCACAACGCCAAAGTTCTCGGTGGATCTTTTTCAAATTTGGACACCGTATTCAGCTACACCCCGGACACAATATCATCGATGAGATATTTCAACACGTGCTCTCAGCGCGCAGCGCTGAACTGATTTTGGTTTTTGTGTTCATTTCACCATTATAAGTAACTCTTCCTTATCTTCTCCAGTGTTTGGCGTTTATCTCCCTTCCTTCGTGTGGCTTTCCCGTTCAGTTGTAAGTTACTACTATTTTTAGAATGTCACTGCGCTGTCCACTGCGCTTCCCTTGCACCCGTAAGTTGTTCTTACTGTCAAAGTGAAAAGGTCGAATCAATTTATAGCCACGCGAAAAATACACTCTCACCTATCTCTATATATTTATAGATACAGATATGCATATATATATACGGCTTCTCTGTGTGTGTGTGTGTTTGTGTGTGTGTGTGGGCAAAAACCTGTGTATTGTAGAGTTCTGTTTGTGATGTGGTCTAGCGGCTTTTGTCTGTCTGTATGTTCTGGCATGTGAGAAGCCACAGCAGATAATATAGGGCTAAGAAATAAGCTCTAAAATTCTCAATCCCGTTTGACAGGACTTCGCCTTCAAAGGTGATTGTGGTGAACCGCAACGCTGTCTGTCTCTGTCTCGCGCCCTTCACCCCAAATTCCCGTTTCTGAGTTACTATTTTTAGAATGTCACTGCGCTGTCCAGAACGCTTCCCTTGCACCCGTAAGTTGTTCTTACTGTCAAAGTGAAAAGGTCGAATCAATTTATAGCCACGCGAAAAATACACTCTCACCTATCTCTATATATTTATAGATATAGATATACATATATATATATACGGCTTCTCTGTGTGTGTGTTTGTGTGTGTGTGTGTGTGGGCAAAAACCTGTGGATTGTAGAGTTCTGTTTGTGATGGGGTCTAGCGGCTTTTGTCTGTCTGTATGTTCTGGCATTTGAGAAGCCACAACAGATAATATAGGGCTAAGAAATAAGCTCTAAAATTCTCAATCCCGTTTGACAGGACTTCGCCTGCAAAGGTGATTGTGATGAACCGCCACGCTGTTTGTCTCTGTCTCGCGATTCACCCCGGCGAAGCCGGGTATTCCTCTAGTATACTATATAGAGTTAAGAAAACAAGAAAAAGTTGAAAACCGTTTGGAATGAAGCAAATGAATACAATACAAGAATTACGAGTTCAGACAAAAATTAAAAATAAGATTGCCTTCGAAGCGAATCGAAGCCAGGACCACAACAGTAAGGAGTTGTCCACCGTCAATCGGGGACTGTACCGACTGAGCTATTTTGTCGCACAGTAGTCGAGGGAGATTTTAACTTCAAATATTACACTTGAGTTCTCGAGCGTGGCGACGACTCAGTGACTCGAGTTTCCGAGTCTCTCCGTTCGTATTTGTGTACTGTTCTTCATATCTCACTGTTCGGGGCTAGTTCAGTAACTGACCCTACGCTCCCGGTCACTTCGTATCAGTTTGGAAAGCAATATTAAGTAGCGATCATTTCAAGCGAGACCGACATTATTGATACGAATTAAATGCATTGACTAATCGCCGAAAGGCGCATGAAAGGATATCCCAAAATCTTCTATTCTCGATGACATACAAAGGCGTTAGTTCGGGAGAACGACAATCTATGGACGGTTTCAATATATATGTACGACTTGTGTGTGTGTGTGTGTGTGTGTGTGTGTGTGTGTGTGTGTGTGTGTGTGTGTGTGTGTGTGTGTGTGTGTTCGCGATGCACGGCCAAAGTTCTTGATGAATCTGCTTAAAATTTGGTGGGCATATTCAGGTGGACCCCGGACACAACCTGGTCGATGAGAATTTTCAACACGTGCTCTCAGCGCGCAGCGCTGAACCGATTTTGGTTTTTCTGTTCATCTTCCCAGATCCATTCCCAGTAACTCTTCCTTATCTTCTCCAGTGTTTTGCGTTTATCTCCCTTCCTTCGTGTGGCGTCAATCCATATTCCCGTTACTATTTTTAGAAGGTCACTGTCCATAACGCTCAATCCATATTCCCGTTACTATTTTTAGAAGGTCACTGTCCACAACGCTTTCATCCCGGCGAAGCCGGGTATTACTCTTCCTTATCTTCTCCAGTGTTTTGCGCGTTTATCTCCCTTCCTTCGTGTGGCGTCAATCGCGTACGGTACGTGCGCCACTCACCCGGCGAAGCCGGCGTACGGTGCGCCACTCACCGGGTATTCGGCTCTACTTCTTCCCGGCTAAGCCGGCTACCCGGCGAAGCGGGTATTCATCTAGTATCATATAAAGCAAAGCAAGTGGTTAAAACCGGGCGTCGATAGAGCCAATGAACAATGTTATCTACTTGTAGTATTTTCTCCACTTGTGCTAGACAATAAATGCAATCGGCCTCTCTTCGCTGTACCTCGTATATTCACTGTTTGCTTCAAGACATTTACTTTACGAAGTTCTTCAAAATTGTTTGATCAAATTCAATGTAATTGGTGGTGAAACATATTTCAACTCATCCTCATTTTTTGTTCACAGTTGTTGGAGAGCGCTTGGGACACAAAGAAAAAGGACTTCTTGTTCGAGGTATGCAACAGAACAGTCTCTTCAAAGCGATATGGTTTATAAGGCAACTCTCTACGCCTAATATAAACAAGCCAACCTATATACTTCTGCTTCGTGGATTATTACAGACGTAATGTTGTCAGATTTTAAGGTCTTGTCCCCTATCGCCTTAATGTTGGCAGTAATGGTTAGTTGTTGTTGTTGGTGGTGGTATTGTTGTAGCCCTACAGTTTAACTCTCTCTCTCTCTTCTCCTCTCTAATTCATCTATCCATATCACTCTCTTCCAGCCCTCTCTCTCTCTCTCTCTCTCTCTCTCTCTCTCTCCCTCTCTCTCTCCCTCTCTCTCTCTCCCTCTCTCTCACAGACTTGTTAAACTTGTCACTTGACACGTTTGGCCTTGACGACCTCTAGGAATTTACACATTCTTGCTGACTTGAGCCCAAAGCTCATATCATTATCGCGGAGTGTGCAAATCAGTAGCAACTACAGATAGCAGCAGCAACAGCAGCAGATTTCTTTGAAACTCAAACAGAAAATTGAAAAGTAAGTTATTGTGAGCGGTGAATGTCATGTTCACATAAAGGGCTTTGTGAGACAGATTAAAATCAACCATTTTCAACGTTTGTTTTGTTGGTTAACGAGGCTTATATGGGCCTTTAAAGTCAATGGTCAGATTTGAACTGAATTTATCGAGTATTCATTTATGGAACTGAATTTATCGAGTATTCATTTTGAGCTGTTTAATTTTCAGATCGTGGCCAACAAGCGTAACGGGGTGGATGTGGACAAATGGGATTATTTCCAACGTGACTGTCATCATCTGGGCATGACCAGCAGCTTTGACCTGAAAAGATTCATCAAGTTTGCCCGTGTCATCACTGACCCTGTTGATGGGAAAAGCCAGATTTGCTACCGGGACAAGGTACACCTGCACACCTGGTGCAATAAACACTAAATCTCTGACACATTTTTTTTTAATTAGCTTTTTTTTCTCTTTTTTTTTCTCTTTAATTTTAGTGTGCAGATATTTCCACACAAGAAGAAAATACACGCTCACTTTTCGCTGTGGTTTGCCAAAACTGGTAAAAGACATCATTTTGGTCTGTGCAAGGTTGCGGATTGCACACTCCATCATTATTGTAAAACAAAAACGTGAGGCACTCAATCGCCTCGCTTTTTACTTCACCCGGCTAACTCTACTTGCTTACGGTGTTTCAGGAGGCTTTCAACATGTACCAGCTGTTCCACACTCGCTTCACGTTGCACCACAGAGCATACCAGCACAAAACTGTGCAAGCAGTGGAACTCATGTTAGTATATACCGTAAACTACCTTGTAAGCGCCCACCCCCCTTGTGCACCAATTTCGATCGAAAGTAGTGGGTGGGCGTTTACTTAGTACAGTGCCCTGTGCAGGATTAGTTCCTCGTGAGAAATAGCGGTATTTGATCACTGAGAATAACCCAGCATCTGTTCGATTTTAACGTGCATTAGAAGCACGTGTGTGTAAACAAAAATAAAAAAACATGAAATATGATATATGCAGTCTCCTCATTGGCTCCAGGGCCGGACCCAGGGGGGGGTTCCAGGGGTTCCGGAACCCCACCCCTGGAAAAAGCATGTACCTTGCTTTGAGTGGTTTTTTTGTGTGTTTTATTTTAATAAATTTTGTGTGTGTCTCCAACAAATTTTATTCAATGTGAAATCCGATGAGAAAAAGGTACCCCCCCCCCCCCCACAAACTCACACTGACAGGCCTTAACCCTCAAAACAAGGCCCAGAATGCACCAGATTGCATTTTCCGGGGGAGCATGCCCCCGGACCCCCCTAAGGCACACGCGCGCTTGTGGCTTCGCCCCCCCCAAAAAAAAAGGAGGAACCCCCCCCCCCCCTTACAACTCATTTGGTCCGGCCCTGCGGCTCTGATCAAAGTTCGTTCACTCGATCTTTGTAAATCTCCCAAGGTCGAGGTCTGCAATACCAAATGAGTCTCCCAAATCTTCGTCAAGTTTTGGCATGGCTATCTAGAGACTTTGCAGTAGCAAAGTATGAAATCAACGGCATGACTGCAACACAGCATCTCGTCACGCAGGAAAGCTTGGCTCATATTTTTGCAAACGTTTTCACTCTTTTACAACACATACAAACCTGGCAGTTATTTCCGAACATCGTCTATTTAACTTGATTTATAATACATACATGGAGCTAATTTTGAATACACAGATTTATTTTCCGCAGTTTGGCAATCAATCTCTTTCCGATAAAAGCCACTTGCCCATTAAGCTAAAGCTAGGCTGATATTGAGAAACAAACCCTTTTTGCGACAAAGGTGATCATTGATTCGGTATTCTACATCATGACATCCGTTTAAAATGAGAACATTACCATAAATATGTTACATTACGTTCCTGTGTTTCTCACTTCCATGTGCGCGGCCAGAGAGCCCCCAGGGCTATCAGTCATGCCCCAGGGCTATCAGTCATTCCCCAGGCATTCATCCATTTGAAATAATACTAAGTTTCATTGACCTACTTGCAAGGAGTCAATAACTGCAAATCTTTTTCGAATTATTTGTGATCATTGTCCGGGCAGGATAGCTTAACTTAAGCCTCGATCAGTCTCACATTAGGTCCCACACGTAAACTAATTCGTGAAATGCCTACATGGAAGTCTGTTAGTGTCGACGAGAGGGATAATTCTTTCTATCTTGGGTAGTTTACGTCAAGACCTTCTGTTTGATTACGTAAGAACATGTTAAAGCATGGTATTTGGTTCATTTTGGTATGCCGCACACAGCCTTTAGCCTCAGATCGGGATCACAGGAAATGTAGATTACATTTTGGCAGGAGATGCATAAAGTTTCGTACGGCTGGCAAGGTGTTTGAAGTCATCTGCGGGATAGTTGTGGAAATATTTTGACTGTTTATATCCTTATCTGTGATAAAAGAGTAATCGTTGCTTCAGCAATGCTGTGAGCTGCACTGCATTTTTAAGCATGTACGTATATATTTAAACAATTTAAATTAAAAACCATGTCGAATTTATCAGGTTGGTTGAAGCAATGCGAGAAGCTGACAAGTTCCTGAAAATACCCGGAGACGATGGGTGAGTTTGTTTGATAGTTTTCCCCTTGCTGTTGTATTAAGTATCTAATGTGACAGTCCTGAATTTAGAAGCGTTACGGGGATCTTTACCGCCAAACTACTATCTCACTATATAGTTTTTTGTGCGTGATTGTGTTCCACTGACATTATTTTACAAAAAGGTGCCATCTATTTCTGAAATGGTGTGCCATATTGTGTTCATTTCATGTTGTGTCTTGTTTTATGATTTTGATCGTTTGTTTCATCATTGCCCTTTATGATTTTGTTGTTTTGTTGTTAAATGTTCTTTTTTGCTTTAGATTGTTTGTTGATGACGCTTTTTTATTTGTTTGTTTGTATTGAAGTATATGTATATATATGTGTGTGTGTGTGTGTGTGTGTGTGTGTGTGTGTGTGTGTGTGTGTGTGTGTGTGTGTGTGTGTGTGTGTTTTAAATTCTTCATTTTCGTACTTCGTTTCATGTGTGAAATGTAGTAGCTAGGGACTAGCTGTAAGAAAGGACCATATGGACCTAATGCTATTATCTTTCCGTAATAACGTTTTCGAGTTGAGTTCAAGTTCATATCGCCGATAGAGATACACAGCTCGATTTCGGGTTAAGACTAATGAATTGCTGAAATGAGTGTGTTGCTTAGTGTTAGACTATTTCTTTTGTTCTGTTTAATTTTAAACTTTGGCAGATGAGTGGGCAAGTATCGTGGGGAGAGGGGGGGGGCAATTTATTTTCAGTCAGAGAATTCAGTTTCTTTTAAAGTCGTGTTGAATATATATATACTTTTGTGTTATTCTGATAAAACATTATTTTGAATTCAGAGTTGAAACATTCTGCAAATATTCCTTGAGTTCTGCTCTATTGTAAATAAAATTGGCCATCCTGCCTGGGCAACGACAGGGGCCGGGAAACTTTCAGATTTTTTTTAGAACATTGTTTCTTCATGCAAACTTGGGTTAAAATGTTCAACACGGGTACAACAACTACCAACTGTCTCCAGCTGTTTAATTTTCAAAGTCGGAGGCTTTATTGCCCTTTATGCTGGCCACATGATTGTTGTCCGGTGTTGTCATATTCCGGTCGTGTATTCGTTAAGCATTGAATGGGTGTGTACATGTTTGCATGCGATTGAAAAAACAAAAAAACAAAATACGTTTGATTTTCAGGAAGGAATGGAAGATTTCTGAGTGTATTGACCATATGGACGCATACACAAAACTTACAGACAACGTTATTCACCAAATCCTGCTGAGCAAGGGTGAAGGACCCAACAGTCCCGAAGAACGTGCGAAGAAAATCGTGAATGACCTTCAGCAGCGAAAGCTGCACAAGTGCGTGGGAGAGATCGTCGTACCTGTCTTGGCGGATGACTACATGCCTAAAAGTGTATGTTTCCATTTTTATTAGGAGGAATTACACAGCAGAGATTAAAACGTATACCGTTTATTTGTGCAGCATGTCCTAAACAATCTGTAACATTTGAAAAAGTTTAAAAATAGATCTTATTGACGAATTTCACTAACCGAGTTTTACTTCCAGGGCTCCTTAAAAAGTATATACCTTCCCTGTGATAGTCTAACATATAACAAGAAACGACCGTCGAGCTGAACACTGACTTTACTGGAATAGTCAGACCATTATAATGGGAAGACGGAATCTGTTGTTGCATCAATGTTCGTTATTGGTTATAAGTGGCCACAATACTCTGTCTGATCAAATCAAGATTACACAGTTTTTGATAGGTAGCTTAACTGTTGATTTTATTTGCCAACATTCTTAGCTCACGCTCGTGTGGAATAACGGGTGCCTTTTAATTGTGCATTGCACGGACAAAAGTTTGGACCCTCACAAGGCTATTCAAGAAAAGATACTGACTTAAAACAGGTGGGATATGCCCATTTTTAAACGAAAAGAGCTTCGGAATGCAGAAAACTGCTGTGAAAAATCTTGAACACAGTATAGGTATAAAATATTGAGTTTGAAAGTATAGCAATACTCGTAACAATCTCAATTGCAATTGAACCATTTGTCGTTTTCAGGAAAAATCAGTGAAAGAGGAGATCGAGGAATTGATTCTCAAGAAAACAGGGCTGGATGAGAGGATTCGTATCCAGGTTCACGCAAACACACACACACACACACACACACACACACACACATACACACACACACACACACACACACACACACACACACACACACACACGCACGCACGCACGAACGCCCACACACACACGTGCGCGGGCGTACGCCCAGATGAAGACGCGCACACACACACAAATGCGCCGAATGTCCATTACCTATTGTTATAACCGCGTCATGCTCATTGCTTTCGCTGCGTATAGGCCATTTCTGTGTGTACAGTATTTGCAGTAATGCAACATTATGCTTCATTGTCGTGCATGCTTTTACAAGTACATCATAATATTGTTTTGAGCCTAACTAGAATGCACTTCACAGTGCAATACAATACAATACAATACAATACAATACAATACAATACAATACAATAATCTTGCTCAAAAATATATACATTTCGGCTTTTAGCCATAAATGAGTTTATGACAAAGCCGGAACAACGACTGAGAAAGGCTTTAAGTAAACGCATCATTCTTAAACGGCGTGACGCTATTCAGTTTGCTTTTTACTCTTGCATCCGACATTTTAAATCCAGCAAGTGATCTGGTAAAAAACAAAACAAATAACATGTACGATACTAGTTAAAACCAGTTAACGAGCTAGGTATGTCCCTCAAAATCAATGCAGAATGAAAAAGGGTGGTTTTTTTCCTTCAGCTCCAGATCACTTGCTGGATTTAAAATGTCAGATGCAAGAGTGAAACGCAAACTGAATAGCGCCACGCCGTTTTAAGAATTATGCGTTTAATTAAGCCTTTCTCAAACGGTCCATTCCAGTCGTTGTTCCTGCTTTGTCATAAACTCATTCATGGCTAAATCCGAAATGTATTTATGACAAGACATACAAACCATGCAACACAAATATCCCCCATCATGCTAAAGGGGGATAATCAATAAAAACAAGACTTATGATCAGTCAAGTGCATATTCACTAGACTGATAAGACGACATAGTTTGGCACGAAATGGGCGCCGCACGGATTGGCGGAAGATATACGCATGGTTAGGGGGGTAACTACTTTATCGTGAAATTCAACCCCTCCAAAAGCGGCCCAGGTTAGCTGGCTACAACGGGTCTCAGCTTGGCTGCAAACCTTCATTTACACCTCAGTCCGCATGGTTGGGGTGTGAATACCATTATCATGTGCTTACTTTACGGCACCCATGCTGCTGTTTACGGTGCGTTGCTACCAGCCCCAGGCTTCAGATCTTCTGGAGGGAGCAGGATCCAGAACCGGCCACGTGGTTACGCTAGCCACATCCCGTGGTTACGCTTGCCACATCCCGTGGTTACGCTAGCCACATCCCGTGGTTACGCTAGCCACATCCCGTGGTTACGCTTGCCACATCCCGTGGTTACGCTTGCCACATCCCGTGGTTACGCTAGCCACATCCCGTGGTTACGCTTGCCACATCCCGTGGTTACGCTAGCCACATCCCGTGGTTACGCTAGCCACATCCCGTGGTTACGCTTGCCACATCCCGTGGTTCGCTTGGGCTCACACTGTGGACCCTGCCTAAGTCCGGTAACAATTCCAGGGCCATTTAGTTTTAAACAATTTTGGCAAGTAAAGTTGCTGTTCCATGTTTAATTCAAAGAGTGCATTTATATTTCAGGCGTGTTAAATGTTTTAAATCCGCTCTCTCGAAGAGATTGGACCCCGAGATCATGATTCTTGGAACTCGCATGAGAGAGCGGATTTAAAACATCATTTAACACGCCTGAAATTTTCATGAACTCTTTGAATTAAACATGGAACAGCAACTTGCCAAAATTGTTTTAAACTAAACGCCCCTAGAATACGGATTGGCGGAACATCTACTGCATAGCTGTTACTGAGTGGCGGCAGATAAACATGGTAAAGGGGGACACTGCATTCTGTAGTTTTTTCTGGAATTGTTACCGGACTTAGGCAGGGTTATAATGGGCTTTGTAAAGAAACAATGAATGCTGTTAGATAAATAGCTTTTTGCACAGATGAAGAGAGAAACTATAAAACTTTCATTTGAATCATGAACAGCGTGAAATTAGGTTCATGTTCTTTTCTGTAAATAGTTTTGATTACTGTAAGAAATCAATAATTTTAATCTACCTGTTTTCTGCTGATTCTTATTTTTAGATCAGTTTATGTCGAGACATCACTAAACACATATTTACACATATGCGCACAACATCCATCCACATTGTGCACACTCTAAGACTTAACCCTGGTAGTAACAGTTCCAACATTTATTGAACTGATATATACACATGTGTATCCACACATCAACAAACTCCCCTGACTGGGGTTCAAAATTTCACTCGCAACAAACTTGCTGCTGCACATTCACTTTCAAGCAAAAAACCCTGACCCGGGTAAAAATGCCTAGATACATGTACAGCCAAACATTTAGCTGTTCTTTTACACTGAATCAAAATTCCTCTGACACAGATACCGAGGTTCAAAAAACAAAACATATTGCTGTTCTGTCAAATTAATACTTTTGGCATAATTGGGCGCAGAGTGGGGAGATAGCCATAACCACAGGGAGTAATTATCCAATTTGTTAAATCATATTTTAGAAAGGCACCCCCTCCGCTTCCCTGTATCAATTAAATTGCCCTCATCTGTACCAGCAAATCAGCAGGCCCCTGGCTTTTGCAGCTCTGTTTTGCCCATTACGTACCATACTTGCAGCAGTAATCTGGGGGTGTACACCAACCAAGGTACTCTGTTTAGCACTCAACCCCTGGCTCTCACACAGTGAGAAAGACTAGCAATTGATACAGGTGAGAAAGACTGGCAATTGATACAGGTGAGAAAGACTAGCAATTGATACAGGTGAGAAAGACTAGCAATTGATACAGGTGAGAAAGACTAGCAATTGATACAGGTGAGAAAGACTAGCAATTGATACAGGTGAGAAAGACTAGCAATTGATACAGGTGAGAAAGACTAGCAATTGATACAGGTGAGAAAGACTAGCAATTGATACAGGTGAGAAAGACTAGCAATTGATACAGGTGAGAAAGACTAGCAATTGATACAGGTGAGAAAGACTAGCAATTGATACAGGTGAGAAAGACTAGCAATTGATACAGGTGGGTTGATGGTGCAGCCACAGGACCCTCCTCCACTGAACCAGACCACAACAACATGGCCTTTTGTAAAGGGCTCAATCCTGGGAGGATCCTGCAGATATCCTTAAAGTTACAGAATAGTCTGTGATTCTAAGCAGAATTACTTTCGCCTGTGGCCATATCTTTCTTCAGCCCCACAAGTTACCTGCTGCCCTGGGCTGCGTGACCTCGACCTCAGTCTGTCTGGTCACCTGCCTGCCCCCAGGCGCTGAGGTCGTCCTCTCCCAGACATCTGTAACACTCAGACTATTGTTATAACTCAGTATTTTTCTTTCTTCTTCCCCTACTGGGGAGGTACAAGGTACAGTTCTATATGACCAAAGCTTTAGTCCCGCCCAGTTATTGAACTTTCTTGACTAAGTCACTTTCAGTAAAATTTTATCCATCTAAAATTTAGAATTTACAATAAAATCTTAGGAATTTAAGTCCTGTTTTAATGTCTAAGTTTTGTATTCTACTCCTGAAAGTTAGTGTGGTTGCTACCCATTAACATTATGTGTATTCTCTGTAACATCCTGTCCTCAATAACCGAAGTTCCCATTGCAAGTTGACTAAATCAGTTCGAGTCACTTTCAGACTTCAGTGAAATATAATCTCCCTAAAATTAAGAATTAATCAAATTAAATCCTGGTTTTCATGTCTGTTGAGTAAATGGGAGATAACTTATGACACCTTATGCCGGGTACCCCGTAATCCGGGAGTTACTTCCCTTCCCTCTGTAAGGCTGGTGTTCTCCCCTATCCTTGCTTTTGTGACCAGACAAACCATAACATTCCCCTGCCTTTTACTAGCCCCAACACATCATTTCAATGCCCTGCCTGATCCGTATGTGTCACAGCTGCACAAAACAAAATCCTGGCAGAACTGATGCGTAGTTGAAGTGATGTTTAATCAACTGTAGTTCCAACATACTGCACCGTCAAACTGAAACCAATGTGACAATCACTCAACCATACTTTTATAATGAACAACAACTACTAACATTGCACTGACACTACAAAAACAAAGGGAAACAACCTGTGAAACTTGTCATTTTGGAAACTGTTCTGTTACACTTAAAGGGAGATAATGAGAATTCTACCAACTTGGCAAAAGAGCTCTGACCATTACCTCTTACACACTTTAACACACAAAGGGATAACAAAACAAGCCAAAAAACTTATTCTGAATCACATGTGGGCATACTGACTCTTTACTTTGATGGTCTTGTAGGCTTTTTGAAGGCCACACTGGCAGTACAAGATGATTCTTGAGTCCGTTTCTTCTTGGCTGGATGTGAGATCATTCAGTAGTTACCCTTCTGTCTTGATGCCACCAGATGATGTGAGCGTGTATGCCTTGCCCTTGCTGACCAGAACAACATTCCTGCCTTTGAGTTTGTCTGCCATGGCGTCCATGCTCCAAACCTCCAACAGAAATCTTATGAATTGCGACTTTTTTTCCGTCATTTGACAAGAAGGCTGCCCAGTCACCCGGTCTCTTCATGCTGTCTCCAGAAAAAAAATTGTCACCAGAACCCCTCATCTGTGCTCCAGACGAAATCTGTTTTCTTTGCAAGAACTCACAGACTTGCAAGCACATCTGACGAAACCTTGTTGGTACCTGAGCCTTCACAAAGGCTAGAAGACCATCAAATAAAGCGCCCAGACAGCGACGTGTTCTTCATTCTCTTGCATTATGATGGCCAACTAGGAGAAATCACATTGCTCTTTGAAACGGGCAAAGCAAATAGGAAACGTTTGCTCAACATCGCTACCCTTGCAGAAGAACTCACGCGACCTCACTGTTCTGTCTTGCTTTCTCTCTTCGCCTTTACTGGCTGTGACTCAGTCAGCGCCTTCTATGGAAAGGAAAGGGAAAGGTATCCGGTCAAAATCCTGCAGCAGAAACCCAAGTTTGTGAAAACGTTCTGAAGAATGGGAGAATCATGGGATATGAACAAAGAGCTGATGGATGTGCTGTAGAAGTTCAAATGCTCAATCTATGGTGTCACAGTGTCGATGCAGTACGCCAGATGCTGGTGGAGAAACGTGACTCGGGTGGAGTCATTCGAGCGGATCTGAACATTGACCTCGCCACATGTGCGCAGAAGCAGCTTGACTTAGCTGGGGGGCCAGAACTGGTTTCCACTCAAAACAATATCGGTCTCGAATAGCAGCTAGCATCTGCTGAAGGGACATTAAAACCCAAAAAACAAACAAACTCAAAACAATATCCTGCTGTTTGTTAAAGTTGAGGCGGCACTGTCATACCCTCATATGTTGATCAAAAGACCATCAAATAAAGAGCCCAGAGAGCGACGTGTTCTTCATTCTCTTGCATTATGCTGGCCGGCTAGGAGAAATCACATTGCTCACATTTCTGCCCTGCCACAAAAGCCTCAAACAACATGCAAGAAGGGCCAACTACCAGACAGCCACATGCAAGCGCGCTTACCTGCCACTCCCAGAGAGTCCCAACCCCGCTGATGGTCATAGAAGGATGCTGAACAATGTAAACCTTAACTCTTTGGACTGAAGAAAATGAAGAGTTGGTTCTCTCACAGACAATTATTGATAGCCTGCTCAATGAGGTTCACAAGGAAGGAGAGAAGGAGGAAGATGCACAACTTTTTAAAAAAATTCTGTGCAATGACTTTTTCATGTTATTTCTATAAAGCTGAAATTGATTCATAAGACATTTGCATTTATGAGCAAACATTCTGCACTTACATGAAGAGATTGTCTTTTACATTTCTTAGATTGTCTTTCTAAATCTTATGTTAATTTATCTTTAATATGGAAACTATGAAGCAAGAGCATTATATGTAAGGGACAGTTAAAATGGAATCCTTGAGCCTTTGCAATGACTGTTTCATGTTATTTCTATAAAGCTGAAATTGATTCATAAGACATTTGCATTTATGAGCAAACATTCTGCACTTACACGAAGAAACATTATTTCTTAGATTGTCTTTCTTATGTTAATCTACTTTGTATATGGAAACTATGCAGCAAGAGCACTATATGTAAGAGACAGTTAGAATAGATGTCTATATCTGAAAATTTTGTTTTATTTTTTACATTTCAGTCTTGAAAAGACAATAATAATGTTGTAGTTCTGTTAAAAGATGGACAAATGAACTGTTTTTGTCGTCAATGTGATTACTTTTGTTATTTAATTGGAAAACAGTGAGAAGTTATCATGAATATTTGAAGAAAAATGTTTTTTGACATTTTCCTAAAATTTCACGTTTAGGGGGTAGGGGAGAAATATCTCATCTGGTGTCGCAACAAATCCTCTCAGGAATTCCAAATGTGGCTTGAAATTATCAAAAGGCATTGTAGTTTCTAAAAAATGAAACAGAAAACCCAAATTTGTTGAAACCTTTTACTCATCAAAGTTGACATGCTTTGTCTACTGTGAAAATGACGGTTCGCGCCTATCAAGCATCACTACAGCCAACCTATCAAACACTGAACACTGTAATAGGTATTTTTTACAAGATTAATGATCAACTTAACTGTTTTGATTTCAAAAAAGTGGTTCTCTGTTCATTCATTGCAGCTGTGCATTGTTGTGATTTCACAGATAAATTTAGCGTTCGAGGGGGTACCCTTAAACAAAGGGGCATAAGTAGTAGTGGGAATGAGTTTTTTCGTGGCGAACTTGATAAAACGTGTTCAGTAGACCCCAATGAATATCTCTAGCCTACTGAAGCTGGATCCTGAGGGGGGTGCACGGTAGGCCTAGCTGGCTTGGAGCCTAGAGTGCATTTTGTCTACTGGGCTACTCAGAATCCCCGTTTTTTTTGCATTTTTTGGCATGAACAGTGAAGATGTCTTTCATTATTCCGTAAGTTCTTTTGGACTGACACACCGCTTGTTTAGACCAATCATTTGGTTTTACATTCTTATTACTGTGCATTTTAGAGAAACAGAGACTTGAACATCTACAACATGAACACAGCTTTTTACGCATGTGGTCTTCTTTGTATGCACCACTCCTTGTTTTGATGTATTCGAACATTTCAGGAAGAAGAAAACATGTGGGTCTCTTCACACTTAGGCCTATACTTTAATTCCAATTATTTGACATTTTGTGCTCCTTGTTTTCCTGCTTTAGGTTTCCAAACTGGACTACGGGAACGAGGCTGATAACCCGGTGAACGACGTGAGATTCTGGAAAAAGGACAAACCAGATACGGCTGTGCCATTCAAGGCAGTTGAGGTAAGTTTATTTTGTGCTTTTCTGCACTAAAGGCGAGATGATGGAATCACATCGCATTAACGGTACCCGACCAAAGACGCGCGCGTGCACTGTTGCAGGTGATTTGTTCGTCCAATTTAAACTGCTGTGGGAAGCGACCCGGAAAAGGTATCTTTAAAAGACAAGTAGATTCGTGCAGGATATTTAACAACAATGTAAACCAAAACTAGAATACAAATAAATGTCGTACGTTCGTCAAACTGCCAGTAACATGACCTGCATGAATTTGGTTTTCTTTTTCAAATATCTTTTCTGATACGTATTTTAAAACAACGACCAAAAATAAGTTGTAAATGATGCGCGAGTCAGTGCGGCGCGTTTCTTCCATTAGTACCAGATAGTGTCTGAAATGCCACATCATTATACAAACACACACCCACGCACGCACACACGCACGCACGCATGCACTCACCGAGTCACGCACGCACACGCACACACACACACACACACACACACACACATACGCACACACACCGTACACACACACACACGCACACACACACACACACACACACACACACACACACGCACACACACACACACACATACACACACACACACACACACACACAAACAAACAAAAACAGTAATAGTATATATTATATATGCCCAAATAAAAGGCTGATCTTATCCCACGTAAAAACCTACACAGATTAATGTTTCCGCGCAAAGGTTTGATTGACTGACACAACTTATCTGAGCGTGTCTGACATCAACCTTGTCACATCCGCTTGCTGTTGCAGAGTTTTGGTTTATTTGGTCTGTTTACAGGTGTCCTTTTTAGTGCCCCAGTTTTGCTTCATGGAGCGTCTGGTGCGCGTTTTCTTCAAAACTGGGGCTTCTAATGACAAAGACTGGATTGAAAATCTTCAGAAGGTTTGCCGTGACTGGTGTGACGAGCAAAAGGTTAAGAGAACCGAAGGTCAGTAGGTTTAACTCTTTCAGTATAAAAACATTGACATCCAACTCAGTTTCCCATGCTGGATCTTTGAAAAAAAAAAGACAGAAAAAGACAGAACAGGTCTGACACAATGGATTTCTGTATCATTCAATGTAGATTTCAGCTCAGTGTTGTAAATGAAATGTAAGGTTTTTGTCTTTGTTTGATGCAATTTCCACCCGAGCCCTTATTTCAAGCTATTCCATAATTATAAGAATTATTCATGCAATGTTTTGTGTTGGGAACCACGTTCTAATGAGCAATATTGCATTCACTGTTTGTGTCACAATTCTGACTTCGTTGCATTTGTGGGGAAATCATAGTCATGAATTAAAGAGATTAATATTGTTTTTAAGTATGAATATGTTTCAATTGTATGGTTCTGTTCGTTTTAGTTTAATGTTAATGTGTAATACTTTACATTCAAGCCCTTGGAATGCATTTAAATTGCAACAAACTGCACACCGTACAGCCTGCAGCCTGAAAATCATGCAATGCTTCCTTCCAAGGTTTCAAATTTTACAACAATTAGCTAAGTTACAGTACACTGAAACTCAGACACACTAATTAGCTGATTATTGTTTTATGCATTTCAGAATGAGATAGATTATGTAAGAAAGTAATTTGAGGTTTTGATGATGATGATGATGATGATGATGATGATGATGATGATGATGATGATGATGATGATGATGATGATGATGATGATGATTGAAATAGAAGCTGACAAATTTCGTGAGACCCGAGTTATCACCGACACTGTGAAGAAGAAATTCTTTCAAATTGCAGGAGAACACGCCGACAAATTCGGAAAACATGCCTCTGGCACATTCTACCCCACATTTCACTAACTCAGTGAAATATGGAGAAGGTCATCGTCAGCGAGCCTGTCGCACCATATCAAGAGCTCGGCAGCAGCATATCAAGTGTCGTCAATCATTCATGGATGTTCTTGTCTAATAGCGATGACAAAACTGCACTAATGGCTGCTTGGTTTTTAACTTCATTTTGATTGCGTGTGAAATCCAATAGTCTAATTTATATCACTTTATCGTTTTCGACTTTTTGTGTGTGAAATTCACCAGCTTGACATTATCTGTTCGCTTTTTAATTATACTTTTACAAAACAATTTTAACTTATTCAAAATGTGTATCAATGTAACCTTTATGATTTTGTTGATGAAAGGCACCGTATTGAAATTATTTGTTCGCTTTTTAATTATACTTAAATAAAAATTAAAAAAACCACTGCTTACTTATTTTATGTTCAACCAGTGCAGAGGTTCCTGATTTTTGTCACAATTTTCCTGTGGGCAAAAAGTCTTTATTCGATAGGTGTGGGTTTTCACTGGTGGCTCATTGATTCGACAAAGTCTGGCGGCGGAATGAAGTTCAGGGGTGGATGTTGCAGTGAGTGCTGGGACGGGGCGGCGTGGGAGCATACTGGGAGAAGGAACAAGCGTCGGGACAGGCAAAAAGAGGATGAAACACACAAAAACAAAAACAAAAATACATAAAGAAAAAAAGAAATGATAAAAAAAAAGAAGATAAGTGTGTGTTTGACAGTCGACATGTCTTCACGGTTATGAAATATGATTACTCTGATTCCGATAACCCTTTCTTTGCATGGTTGTCTGGCTATTTCAGGCTCTTCATGTACAGAGCCACAATATCATAATCAACAACAATTGGGTGAAAAACGTATTTGCCGTATGTCATTGTTAAATGTAAAAGGGGAGATTTAATCAAATATGCATGTACTCTTCATCAATGTTTGAATTTTGGAAGGAATGAATGTTATTTTTCCAAAAACGAAAAGAAAAAGATCGCTAGGTGTTTTCGAAAAATATTGCACTTTTCCCCCTGTCGATCGATTACTCTTTGTAGGCTGGTCAACTATTGCAAGCCTGATTTTATCAAAATAGAATATTTCCTGCGAACAGCGACTAAACACACCAACCTACGTAACATACATAAAGCCACATGCAAAATGAGAAAACTGATGATTTGATAACGGAACTTATACACCTATCCCCATTGGTACATTTTTACGGATAATTCCTTCTTTTATTAGTACAATATCTAGTTTTAAATGATCAGATATATTTCAGTAATCTAAATTAAAATCTGCAAGTAGTTTTTGGTGAACAAAAATTACCTTTGTGAGATTGCATAGAAGACTGAGATTGTGGAAAAAAAGCCACTCTTCGTCCTTTTTTTCTACTTTTTTGTCCATACATATAGCAGACTAGAAGACTCGGCATCAGCCGTGACTTGTTCATGCTGACACATAATGACTATAGCAATTGAAATATTGTTTGCTTATACTTCATGCGAATTCCACAACTTCATTGATATCCATACATACGTACTGAGATACCGCAGATGTTGTTATGTGATCATACTTGAACGCAGATATTTGTAACCTGTTCTGTGATCCTGATTTGTTTTGTTATTTGACGCTATTTTTTATGGGATGGCTTGTTTTGTGGAACTCTTTTTAAAACCCCAATGTTATGTTTTTGTTTTACTTTTGTGATATATAAGTTGTCAAAAAATAAGCTTACGTGGTGATAGTTTTCGAGCATACATATTTTGAAATGTATTTATTATTTGGTGACAGTTTTCATGTTTGCCAATTGGTGGTTCTCTTTAAAATATTTTTTCGTGTGAAGTGTCTGTGATTTTGCAAATTTTACTTATTTGGTGAAATATATTTTTGTTTACTGAATGTGATATTTTTTCTGATCCAATTGTCGCTGTGGTTCTTCATATACCTGTTGTAATTTACATCTGATATCCACTTCGCACATATCCAAGTTCTTGCACGCGCTATCTTTACTCAAATCTATTTTCATTGACGCTGGTTGGTCTTGAGATTAAACTTTTTGCACTCTTTGAAACTAATCTTC